>NC_142953.1:15702807-15757807 GCF_046866305.1 Octopus bimaculoides
ACAGTTGTAGTGTAAGTTTCTCTTACTTTCATACCTTGGTCCATTATTTGGATGTCTTTGCAGCTGCACCTTTCTAGAGAATCTTTGTTATCCTTGCAGCAGCTGATGGCGATATACTGCAATGATATTCATTGAGTGGAACACAACCATTATCTGCAGTCAGTCGTCATGATTAAGATTCCATGGCTTTGGCATGACTTGATAAGCTTTCTCCATACTGGTTGGGTTTTGCTCAAGTTTGCCATTTATTATAATCAATTCCCTTCCACTTCATATTACTTTTTGCAGTAACTTTAAATCTCGGTCAAAGTCTTTCATGGTTTCTTTTTGCCTTGCATAATTGAGAGGAATGGATTTGTCCCGGAAGTCTGTTGTTGCCCATCCTGTGTATGTAACTCAACCAACATAAATTTCTAGCAATGAGGATTTCCATACTACCTAATTAACTATGCAAGTAATAGAATGAGAATTGGGTACAGCTGTTTGAGCAGAGACGATTTGGCACAGCTGACCAGAAATCTGGCCTGTTTTGGTGACAGTACTTTTAGGCTAACACACTTGTGTGGACACAAAAATATACATATACAGAGAGGGGGAAAGATAGAAAGAGGGAGGAAGAGAGAGGGGGAGAGGAAAGAGACATTGCAATTTATTAATTGAATACAAATGACAAACACTTTCCATCTCCTCATACATATTAAGAGAAATACACTCACACTGATATAAACAGAGAGAGGGGGAGAGAGAAAATGAGAGGGAGGAAACAAGAGGAACTTTAAAATGCCCGATGCCAAATAAGTCAACATTGAATCAGTAATGCCAAATAGGCAGTGCCAAAATGTCTCAAACTCTGCAAGTAATTAGCATGTTGCCTACTTGATGGGATATTTTTGGCATCATCCCAGCAACTATCCCTGATGGTCCAGTTACTTTCTCTGCCTTTCTATCCTTCATTACTCTCAACTGCAGAGCTGTTAACTCCAGTCGCTGGTTAATCTGTTGCTGCTACTAAAGCAGTGTTTGTCAACCATTTTTTGCCCATGGACCCCTTTAATTCCTATTTTACTAGGATGGAAACTCATAACCAGTTGACATTTAAAAACCTCTATTATGTTTTTATAATCAAATATCATTAAAAATTCTAAAAATATTTTGTGCATTGTAGAAGTCTAACTAATTTATTACATGTACCATATCGTGGTTCACCTATCGAGGTTTATTAATTAAGCTTGTCGATTCCTCTGATGTTGTTTTGCATTTATAATAAATATATACAAATTATAAAAATAATAAAAAATATACAGTACAGTACTGTTTCTACTTCGCAGATTTTCACCTATCGCTAGGGATTTTGGAATGTAACACCCGCGATAGTCAACAGATTACTGTAAATTTAAACAGCAAAATCCTTTAATGCCCGTTTTCAATGCTGGCATGGGTTGGACAGTTTGAGTGGAGATGGCAAGCTGGAGAGCTCCACCAGACTCCAGTCTGATTTGGCTTGGTTTCTGCAGATGGATGCCCTTCCTAACACCAACTACTTTACAGTATGTGCTGGGTGATTTTAATGTGGCACCACATGAATGCTTTCATGTGAGACCGGCACAGGATTCTTTCAGGTCAATCCTCCTCACCAGAGGGAGCAGCCTTAATAGTTCTGCTGTGTAGGATGGGTCTTCTTGAGTACAGCAAAAGGTGCCAACCCTTTCTCTCTCACCCATGCAAGCCTCTCCTTTAGTAACAATTCTCAGAATCATTGTCTTGTTTTTCTCCCCCAGCATCAGTTAACCTCAGTGCACTGAGAAGGCAGTATATATATCTTGCTTACCAACCACAAGGTTCCGGGTTCAGTCCCACTGTGTGGCACCTTGGGCAAGTGTCTTCTATTATAGCCTCAGGCCGACCAAAGCCTTGTGAGTGGATTTGGTAGACAGAAACTGAAAGAAGCCTGTCGTATGTGTGTGTGTGTGTGTGTATGTGTGTGTGTGTGTGTATGTTTGTGTGTGTATATGAGTGTGTGTGTGTGTATGTGTGTGTGTGTGTGTGTGTGTGTGTGTGTGTCCATGCTTGTCCTCCCAACATCGCTTGACAACCGATGCTGGTGTGTTTATGTTCCCGTATCTTAGCGGTTCGGCAAAAGAGACCAATAGAATAAGTACTGGGCTTACAAAGAATAAGTCCTGGGGTCGATTAGCTCAACTGAAGGTGGTGCTCCAGCAAGGCCACGGTCAAATGACTGAAACAAGTAAAAGAATAAAAGAATATAAACATGCCATTTTCCCAACACTGTTATGGTTGATACTGACACACAGCATTACAAGAACATTTCTGATCCAATCACAGAGTTTTGGCAAACATTTTATTTTCAGACTCTCTCCCGATGCTACAAGTTAGTTGAGTGATATTCTCCCCCTTGCCCCTTTCCTTTCTTTCATCCCTCCCGGGTTAGTCCTATTGTTTCAGGTTCAGTCCCACAACATACCACCTTGAGGAAGTATTTTCTACAATAATTCTGGACTGCCAAAAGCTTTGTGATTGAATTTGGCAGACAAAGACAGAAAGAGGCCCATTGCAGATGTTGTTCATCATTGTTTCAACCTATGGAGAAATAGGTAAAATTGGAATGTTTGTATGTCTACTTTGTAGATTTACTTATACTGAGATACTCTGTGAACAGGGTTCCCTGTTGACAGACCCCTAATATTAAATAAAGTGTTCATCACAACATGTAAATTAGTAGCATCAGTACACTGGAGCTACTAAATTTGATGTGTATATAAACAGATTAGCTACATGTTTCTCTGGGATTGGTCAAGTGATGTAAACACTTCTGATGAGAACCCAACAAAGGTTGAAAATCAATTAAGACTCTTCATTATTTCTATCTACAGAAGATAATTTGGCATTTTTCATTTCATTTCAAAGTTTCAGCTCAGAGCTGCGGCCATGCTGATGCACCACCGTGTATGTTTATATTCTTTTATTATTTTACTTGTTTCAGTCATTTGACCATGGCCATGCTGGAGCACCACCTTTAGTCGAGCAAATCAACCTCAGGACTTATTCTTTGTAAGGCTAGTACTTATTCTATCAGTTTCTTTTGCCGAACTGCTAAGTTACGGGGACATAAACACACCAGCATCAGTTGTCAAGCGATGTTGGGGGGACAAACACAGACACACAAACATATACACACACATATATACACATACAGGGACATAAACACACCAGCGTTAGTTGTCAAGTGATGGCGACACACACACACACACACACACACATGCGACAGGCTTCTTTCAGTTTCTGTCAATCAAATCCACTCACAAGGCTTTGGTCAGTCCAAGGCTATAGAAGAAGACAGTTGTCCAAGGTGCCACACAGTGGGACTTGAACCTGGAACCATGTGGTTGGGAAATGAGCTTCTTACCGAACTGCCAGGAAATTTTGAACACAAGATACAGCAAGCCACTACAGAGAATCAAATTCTGTGCCACTCAAGCGCTCTGTACCATTATGCTAAGCTACCTCTGACAACAAATACCACCTTTTATAATGTTATATTATAACAATATAAAAGCTAAATAATAGCTTTTGGAATGTGAGCATATATATATATATAATTTTTCCATTCATAATTTTTTCATTCATATTTTTATTATTACGTTTGTAGAAATAAATAATCTTGTATTTTCTATTATTCAATAGATTTTTAATTATAATTAAATAAACGTCTTTAGCTTTAAATAGTATAGCTTTAACTATAACACCGGTTAAATATGTACTAATTTTATCTTCATTATTATTTTAAACTTAAACTTCGTTCAAATTGTATTTAAAACAATGATAATTTAAAACAATGATAATTTAAAACAATGATAATTTATGTAAGATGTTTTTTGTATATAATATACATGTTATTTATAATGGATGAAGGGATGATTATTGAATGGTTATTATTTTGATATTATGATATTTTTAATAATTTTTCTATCTTTATATAATAAGTATTTCATATTAATTCATTTGGTACTTATTGTTGGTTGAGATATATATATCTAATTATTGTTCTACTTACGATTAGCTATATTTTTGAATAGAATTTATTTTCGATAATTTCAATTGATTTTAATCGATTTAAATTTCCTTTCTATTTGAAAATTAGTTATGAAACACGTCTAATCTTTTTATTATATTTATCTTATGATATTTACTTTACTTTATATTATACTCATTTATTGTGCTTTTAATTATTAATTTTTCTATATGTGATAGTGGATTTTCATCGATGAGTTCTTGAAACTTAGTTATTTTCCCTAAAACTATATATTTTATATATATTTATCTATAAAGCTCAATTTAATTTTAATTTTTTATAAATTGATTTTAATTGAGTTTTTACCTGTAATTTTGGATTTTGTCCCTAATATTATTATTATATATATATATATGTATATATATATATATATATATATATATATATATATATATATATGATGACTTCTGACTGAGACCTTTGGAAATATGCTGTGCGTGAGAAGACCCGGCAAACCAAGTGAGACCTAAATCCAAGGCCTCTGCCAGGGATGTAGCCAGCCCACTTATGCGTACCTTTCCTTCATTGGACACTAAACTCCGCTTGCGAAGACCTGTTGAGGCAAGTGAAATCGAAACCGAACTAAATTCGACGACTGGCACCCATGCCAATGTCGCCTCCTTCATTGGACACGAAACTCAGCTTGCGAAGACTTATTGGGGCAAGCGAAAGCAAAATCAGGATTGCACCTGTGCCCAGCATCGCCTTTCTGGCACTTGTGCCCATGACATGTGTAAGGATTTTCGAGCGAGATCATTGCCAGTGCCTTTGGACTGGCTCTTGTGCAGGTGGCACATAAAATACACCATTTTGAACGTGGCTGTGGCCAGTACCGCCTGACTGGCCTTCGTGCCAGTGGCACGTAAAAGCACCCACTACACTCTCTGAGTGGTTGGCGTTAGGAAGGGCATCCAGCTGTAGAAACTCTGCCAAATTAGACTGGAGCCTGGTGTTGCCATCCGGTTTCACCAGTCCTCAGTCAAATCGTCCAACCCATGCTAGCATGGAAAGCGGACGTTAAACGATGATGATGATGATATATATATATATCAGGGACATGCTGCCTGGGTAGGCAAGGTAAGCAGTGCTTGCCCCGAATAAAATAAATCGATAGCAACATTTTCCTTTTATGGCAAAATATGCACCTAATTCAATAAAATTATGAAGGTTACACTGATTAGTATGCATAAAATGCAAAAGATTTTGTAGGCATAATTTGCCCTCGCTGTCCAATTTCAGTACTAAAACTACGTACAGTACTGCAGTAGTACATGTGCTGCATACATTCCTACAACCACGTTTTCTTTACACACTATAAAGGCAGAATTAATTCTCCCTTCAACTCAATCATGTGCCTGTGTTTCACTTTTTTTTTTTTTTGCGTTTTACTACATAAACGTCACCAACTGCCTACCCTGAGTAATTACTGATGGCACGTACCAGATATATATATATATATATATATATATATATATATATATATATATATATATATAAATTGTAAATGCAAAAATAAAAACAAAAACACAAAGGATTCTGCGGTACATGTGTTTCAAGCTTTATAGTTTTATAGTTGCTACATCAGTGTATAATTGACAATATAAAGCTATCTTCAGCCAAATATTTATGTATTCTCTCCCAAGAATTATATCACATAGGCGTTAAAGGAGGAAGAAAGATGAGATATAAGAGGTGAGGTTCCGTTTGGTATTTTGCATTGTACCATACCTCGTAGAATTCTTAATTTGATATATTTATACATAATTTTCTCGGTACTCCGGAATCCGTCCATACCTTGCCACAATTCAGTGTGTAGTGTTAAGTTGGTGGTTAAAAACAATACAATAAAAAAACATAACAAAAATGAAATAATAAAATAAAATAAAATAGGAATATAAAATACTAAGAAGAAAAAAAAAGAGAGAGTGAGGTTAAGTACATGTGTATTAGTGTAAGTTTGGGTATCCATAGGTTCATGTCTTGACATTGTAAAGAAACAAACATAACACAAAAATGGTGCTGTTGATTCAAAATCTATGAAATAATGTCCGGTTGTTGTGCTCTCCATGTTCAGAAGACATGTTCAGTTGCTTGGAAACTGGCAAGGGTTGGCAATAATAGAAAGGGTATCTGGACACAGAAAATCTGCTTCAGCAAATTCCGTTTGACCCATGCAAGCATGGAAAGGTGGATGTCAAATTGAGATTGTGTGTGTGTGTGTGTGTGTACACAGTACATATAATGAAGACAAGCAAAAGTTACAATACACACACACACACACACACACACACATTCACCTACTTCTATATATGGTATATATATATATATATTTGGCTATATATAGCTTACTTCACTCTATGGTATATGTAACATAATAAAGGCGGCGCGAAATTTACAATAGACACCCACACACAAGTTCACCCCCTCTCACACATACATACACACATTGTATGTACGTGTGTGTGTGTGTGTGTGTGTGTGTGTGTGTGTGTGTGTGTGTGTGTGTGTGTGTGTGTGTGTGTGTATATATATATGTATCTATAGTAATCATATTTCCAAATGAGTTTTCAGTTGTCCCCTTTCTAACTATGAAAAGAAATTATCAGAGGAAGAAATCTCAGAACTGTGTATAAATGTGTGTGTGTGTATGTATACATGTATGTGAGTGTGTGTGTGGGGGGGGGGGGGTGAACATGTACATGAATGTATATGTTTGGTGTATACATGTGCAAGTTTGTGGGCATGTGTGTGCGTGTGCATACATCTAATGGTATGTATGGGACTGTGTATGTGTTTGTATGCTTGTGTGTATGTATTTATGAATATGTGATGTGTGTGTGTGTATCAGTGTATATAAGAATGTATGTGTGATGGACGAATGGAGAGAATAGTGGGAGAGAGGTGTGAATTATTCAACAAAAGCTGACATGATGATGATGGTGGTGGTGATAGAGCAGATCACCTCCCCCAAGGGAAACGAAAAGATGTGTGTGTGTAGACCCTCCCCATTCTCCGGCCCTACCCGACATCAGATCTATTACAGATGGAAGGTGCCATTTATGGCAAATTCCTAAGAGGGAACTCCCCCCCGCCCACCCTGAGAGAAATAGAAGAGTGAGGGGTGAAGGACAAACCTTTTAATAATGCCTTTGTCAACAGTGAGGCAGGCTGGGGGGGGGGGTGAAAGAGAGGAGAGGATAGATTAGACAGAAAGGGTTTGTCCCTGTTGCTAGGAACACACACACACTGATTATATGCTAGAAACAGCAGTCAAACCTGACTCTAATCACATCATCTGAGATTGAAGATTGTGGCTATCAATATATTGGGTTTGTAAAATAAGATGGGGATGATCATGGCTGGAGTGATTTTGATCCTACATTTGTCTCAGTCAGAGCAAGCATAGGGCTAAACAGTAACTGTGAAGAGAACAGCAGTCAATGAAGGAGCCTGTACATGGTCTCTCAGTTTGCTAGAAACAATAGCTTAATCACTCTCAAATCACACCAGTCATGAATAAAATAACGTGTCCAGATGAGATAATTGAAAACACACAAGACAGGATAGTCGTGGCTGGAAAAACTTTGATCAAAGGTCTGGTGGATGAAGAGCTGATCTGGGGGGGGGGGGTTAAACAACAAGAACTTGAGAAGAATTATTATATACAAGAATGTAATGGATCTATGTTGAATTAGCCTCTGCCCAACTCCACCCCCATCAACCAAACACAACCTTATATCCCCCCCCATACACCATCCTTCCCCACCTCTAACCCCCCCCCCCGTGAAGAAGCTTCAGATAAATTTATACTGAGATAAGGAACCAAGGATGAGTTGATGGGAGGGATGGGTAATGGGGAGATGGAGAAGAGTAGGAGACAGGATGAGATAGAGGGAGTGGGCAGGGGGTGGGAAAGAGAGGTACGGGGGGGGGAGTCACATATTACTTGGGGGTTTGGGGAGAGAGAGAGAGATGACATGAGGTGGGAATAGTGGGTAGGTAACAACCCCCCTCCCAGCCACCCGAAATCAGGAAGAGGAAAACCCAGCATGTGTGCAAGGCTATGTGTGTGTGTGTATGAATGTATGCATGTGTATATATATATATACATCACATACATGAGTGAATGTGTATGTAAATACACAAACACATACACACACGCACACACATATGTATACACACAGATACCCACAAATATATGCATACCTGATCAGAACTTCAGATTGTTACTTGATAGCTTATATCCACACCCATACATCATTAGTCTCCCCACCTACCCACCCGTAATCTCTACAGGAGGGACAGGGGGGAGAGAGAAGCCGTGTAGTTAGTAAAGTCAGAAAAACATAGTAATGCCAGAGTCAGACATATAATCATCGCTGCTCCACAACACCACACCATTGTACCCTACCATCATCACCACCACCACACTTCTCCACCATCTGGTGGAATGGTTTACAACAGATCAGTTTTGGTCCTTATCTCTCTTTCTATCTATCTTCCTCTTTCTCACTCACACCACTAATTAACTAGATAATTATCAATTAAAACTTTGCTTTCAAACATGCAAAACAAAAAAACTGATTAAAGACTGAAAAAGTTATCGAGACACCAAGTTTTTTAGGTTTCATAAAATAGACGCAACCATTTAGTCTCTGGCTTAGTTGGTTTGACAAAAGAAACACACCCAGTTAGTCCCTGTTTTAGTTTCCATAAAATAGACACACCTACTTAGACCCTGTTTTAGATTTGATAAAAGGATACACCCAGTTAGTCCATTTTGGTAGGTTTGACAAAATAGACACATCCAATTGGTCCTTAGTAAGCTTGATAAATTAGACACACCCAGTTAGACCCTGTTTTGGTAGGTTTCATAAAAGACACACCCAGTTAGTCTTGTCCTAGGTTTGATCCAATTGACACATCAAGTTGCTACCTGTCTTGGTAGATTTGACAAAATAGTTACAGTTAGACCATGTCTTGATTTGACAAAATAGTTACAGTTAGACCATGTCTTGATCTGACAAAATAGACACAGCCTCTTAGTCCTAGCCTTAGGTTTGATAAACTAATTTCCAGTCATTCATCACACCATCCACTGTACATTCACAAAAGTCTTTTATATGTTTAGCCATTTTAAGACCTTGTACTTAGAATAGCCTCACTGATGCAGTCCAATAAGACAGAAACATGTCTTGAGTTATCACTACTGCCATTTATCAGACACACTCTTCTTCCTCCCCACTGTAGTCTATAGTTGATGGTAATATAAATTCAGAAGTTGCCTTCTTTGCCTTCCTTGATTGGAGTTAGTTATTGACTTAATAAATATCTTCTTACGACAGCTGTAATTGAACTTAATATTTCTTGTTTCTTCACTTCACCACATAATATACGTTGGTGACTGCTTTATATATTAATGTATATTAATTTACACACACACACACATATTCACTGGCATTTTTCCCTTCCGTCTTCCTTTTCTCTTGGACTTTCCTCCGTCTCCTGTTTCTGAAGAAGAGCTTTGCTCGAAACATAAAACTACCTTTCTTTCCTTCCCTGAGCGTCTGCTAATACTTTGCATGTACCACGTCCTTGTGTTGTTGTTTTTTCCTTGGTATGTTTGTTCTTCATTTTTGGGGATTAATTATATATATATATATATATATATATATATATATATATGAAATATGTGTGTGTGTATACATAATTTACATATATGAATGTATAATAATTTTAAGATGTATTTGCATCACCACCATCTCTCCTTTTCCAGTTGGAGTAGCCATGTATCTTCCCTACACAAGACACTTGTTCCTATCATACCCTTGCCTCTCAACATGTGGCATAGGTCACCTCACTCAATACTACACACCCCTCAATCAAGAGGCCTTGACTTGCAAGCTATTTAGCAGATACTTGGCAATTCCACTTGTGCCAGTAACACACACACACACACACACACACACACACAAAAGCACCAAGTACACTCTGTAAAGTGATTGGAGTTAGGAAGGACATCCAGCTACAGAAACCATGCCAAAAACAGTCCACAGAGCTCAACACGGTCTTTTGACCTGTCAAATTCAATCAAACTGTTCAACCCATACCAGCATCATGATGATATATATACATGTATGATGATGATATATATATATATATACATGTATATATCATCAGGAATTACTTAGGTTATTGCAAGCTCTTCTAGTGTGTGTGTGTGTGTGTGTGTGTGGCTGAACAGCAACAATAATAAACACATCTTTAAGAAACAAAACAAATCTTTGCCTTTTACATGCTTATGTAGCATACGAACACAACAACCCCAGAAGGGTGGGAGTGGAAACTAGTTTTAGAGCAGTGTTTAGGGGCCAGATTAGGATTAACAGAAGCGAGTGATATACCTTATCTAGGGCTACAACTCAATGGTTGTAACACTGCCTGATCCTTTCCCCTTTTGATTATTAAATCTTCAAATCACAGCTGTTTTCTATCACCAGGTTTCATTACCCACAATAAAATCAACACTGTGTGTGTGTGTGTGTGTGTGTGTGTGTGTAATACACCAAACTATTGGCCTTTAAGTCTTACAGCCAACAAAAAATATTTATATATTCTCGAGTTCTATTTCTCCTGTTTGTTCCATACACACACACAAACATATGTATACATACATAATTTTAAAAATGCAATCTATTTCATTAAAAAACATTTGCAATTTACGGTTTGGATGTCCCTCAACACACCACTAATGTTTGTTTCAAATACATGTGTTAGACATATGTACACTAGTTCAACTTTTATTTACACTATTTATAAACACTTGTGTACCGTCAACTAATCACATGGCATTCTATAAAATGTTTATTTTATTATATCATTCTGTATACACCCAGTTTCACTACCCACACTACAATCTTATAATGTTTACCACACAACTCTTTCATCAGCTACACTACACTACACAATATTACAACCTTTACTATATTCCACTGTTTCATTAGCAGCACACCAATACACTATGTTCATTGCAATGCAACATCCTCACTACATCACTCTTTCACAACCCATGGTTCAGAACAGTGTCATAACAGTTTCTAATTCAGGCACAAGGCCAGCAATTTTCGGGAGAAGGAGGAGGAGGAGGAGGTTAGCTGATGCCATCAACCCTACTGCTTCAGTGGTATCTTATCAGCTGCATCAAAACTTTGCCTTTATCAAAAAGATGAAAAGCAAAGTTGAGTCAGAACATGAAGAGCCAAAATGAATGCCACAGTGAATGCCCTGCCGTCTCACTACTTACACTGCACTACCACCCATGTTACAGCACCACTGTCTCACTACCCACACTGTGCCACCCCTGTCTTGCACTCTGCATTGCCACAGTCTTGCTGCCCACACTGCACCAACCACAATCTTATGTTCATCGTTTACTATCCCATGATTGAATCTTCAGACACATAAGTAACAAGCATGGAGTTAAGAAGGTCAATTTACAGTCCTGCAGTTTCTGGTTCAATCCCACTGCAGGACATTATGTGGAAATCTCTACTAAAAGCTTGGGTCAATCAATGCCAACTGAAATTTGGAAGATGGAAATTATAAAAACCTGTTGTATTTATCTTTTATTTGTTTGTCAATGGACTGCAGCCATGCTGGGGCACCACCTTGAAGGGTTTCTAGTTGAACAAATTGATCTAAGTACTTATTTTAAAGTCTGGTACTTTGTTTAATCGGTCTCATTTACCAAACTGCTAAGTTATGGGGACATAAACACACCAAAACCAGGACAAACATGGACACAAAGACACAACCACACAAATAATTCGCAACCATCTAATGCAGTGCTTCTTACTAATTTTTTTTATAGCAACCCCCCTCCCCACTTTAAGTAGTTGTTATGCCTAGCACAGGGATGTGAGTTTGAGTCTCATGGCTGGCTGCCGACAGATTTTTCTGCAAAATCTGGACATTTCATCCTGTTCCTGCTATATTATTAGCATCAACCTGCGTTTGAGAATAAAATTATTTCCTTATCTGTATCTTTCTCAACGCTTCTAAAGCAAACTTTGTTTGTTGATTTTCAATGTAAGTTAAATTTAATGATAATTTATAAATTTTACTCTAAAAATGGAGTGTATAAGCATTTAACTATGAAATTATAAAAAAATTATTAAATAAGTGCAAGAGTGGCTGTGTGGTAAGTAGCTTGCTTACCAACCACATGGTTCCGGGTTCATTCCCACTGCGTGGCACCTTGGGCAAGTGTCTTCTACTATAGCCTTGGGCAGACCAAAGCCTTGTGAGTGGATTTGGTAGACGGAAACTGAAAGAAGCCTGTCGTATATATGTATGTATATATATATATATATATATATATATATATATATATATATGTGTGTGTGTGTGTGTGTGTGTGTGTGTGTGTGTGTGTGTGTGTGTGTGTGTGTGTTTGTGTTTGTCCCCCCAACATCACTTGACAACCGATGGTGTGTTGACGTCCCCGTAACTTAGCGGTTCGGCAAAAGAGATCGATAGAATAAGTACTAGGCTTCCAAAGAATAAGTCCTGGGGTCGATTTGCTCGACTAAAAGGCAGTGCTCCAGCATGGCCGCAGTCAAATAATGACTGAAACAAGTAAAATAGTGAAGACAAAAATTGTAAATTTACTTTAAACATTTCAAGTTAATGACTTCCCTGTACCTGATGAAATCACATTTTCTTTTAACAACCATTACTAGTTTTATTAGGTATAATATAATTGCTACTATAGGCAAAATTTAGTATGTTATGTTACCTCACTGCCCCGTAAAGCCTAATACCCCCTTGTCCAACGCCTCCTTGGTGGGAGTACTACCCATGTGAAAAACCTCTGATCTGATGATTTGTAATTATCTGATTATTAAAGTGGAAAAAAGAATATCAGAAACGTCGTTCGTAATTTTTTCATATATATTGAGAGGCTTCCCCACAGTTTCCACCTTTCAAATTCATTCACAAGGCACTGGTTAGCTCATAGTCACAAACTGTCTTCATTAACCAATCTTTAATGAAATCTTTAATTTACTTTGAGCTTTCAAGTTTTGTTTCCCTATCCCCCCATCTAAATTTATTTCTAGTTTCTCACTTTTCATCAACTAAGATTACTATTTACTATGACCTCCTATAATTGCCAAATCATAATTCTTCACACTATATTAGCGGTACCATTTGAAGATTGGTATCTTTGAAAGATAATCTTGCTACTTTTAATTCTCACCTGCTTGCTTGCTCTCTCTCTCACACACACACACCCCTCATTCTTTTCTGTCCCGAACATCTTAACAGACCATAATCCTTAACTCTCCAACATCGTCGAAAAAGTGTTTTACTTCCTGCCAGATCACAGCGTCAGTAATCTACAGATTTCTGCTCCATTCTCACTCACACACAAACAAAATCTTTCACACTCAGTTTTCCTCTCCCTTACCATACAATTTCTTTCTTACAGTTTTATCTCTTTCTCATACACACACACACACTTTCATATACAGATACACTTTTCTCTCAAATTCACATCTTCCCCTTCTTCTTCTTTATTTTGCACATAGTTTTTTTTCTTTCACACAGTTTTCTCTCTCACACACACACATTCATATATATATATATATATATATATGTGTGTATATATATATACATATATATATATATATATGTATATTCAGTTTTATCTCTCTCACGCACAATCTTTTCCCCCTGTTTTCTTTCTTTTTCATACATATCTTCAAGAATCTTCAAAAATAGTCCCCCACCACTCTCTCTCACGCATACAGCCAGGACAAGGCAACAAAGCATCCAGTAAGTGGTTACTCAACCTGCAAGAAATAGGAGCCACATCTCTCACATCATACTGCACTGTTAAGAAAAGGGAGAACATATTGTATAATATAACCCTTCGATAAGTAAAGAAAATGTTTTTTAAAAAAACCCAAAACAGGATACTTTTGTTTGGAACAGCTTTGAGATATAGGTCTGATCGATCAGAAAAAACCAGGGGTAAAATGAAGTGAGCAAGGGTAAAGTAGTGGGGAAAGAAATGGTGGAATTGAGAGGGAAGAGGTAGAATGGCACTGATGATGATGATGATAGCATGATGGTGGTGACAATAAGGAGGAGGGAAGAGGAGGAGAGGATGATGTCAACATAAGATGATGAGAGTGCTGCTGATGATGGTGATGTAAACTTTAAAGTATCAGATAACCAGTCTGGGCTAATTGGTTTAACAGGAGCCTCTTACCATCATCATCATCATCATCGTCGTCATCAGCTTGAAAACTTCTTTGAACTTGCTGACTGAACATGGCTTCATCTAAATACTAATGAGAGAGAAAGGGTTTAGCTGTTATCTAATCACTCAAGTGTGAAATGTGTGAATGGTACCAAGGAAAACAATTCAACCATAAAATGTAAAACATACTGAGGTAAACTCACCCAGCCATAAACTACTAGAAGTAGGTCCTGTGCCATACACCTGGTTATATACCTATCTATATTGCTAACCACTCAGCTGTGAAATAGTTCAGTCAAACAGGGAGCCTCTATGTGGTCAGCCCACTTGCTAGAAATAGCCCTCACTACCATTATAACAGTACCCATTTGATAGTGTAGCCCTAGATACATTGTCTAGGACAGCGATTCTCAACCAACTTTTTCCTACAGACCCCTTTGATTCATATTGTACTAGGGTGGACCTTATAACCATTTGAAGTTCTTAAAAATCCTATTATTATATTTTTATAATTAAATATTAGGAATTGTATTAAAAAATTGTTTTAATATTTTGAGTATTGTAAAAGTGTAATCAATTTATTGCACATAATTTTTAACAACAAAATCTTATATGGAACCTTCCAAGGGTCAAGTGGATTGCTGTTGAGAACCACTGGAATAGATGAAAAAACAAAAGATGGCAAAAAAGGTGCCAGGGTCATTGAATTTAATGCCTTTGATCCTAGGCATACTGCAACGGGACTGACCAAGGACTAAACAACAACAAGGGTGAAAGTATAACTGAGACCAAGAACTGATATCAAAAGGCGACAGGTCATTTGCAGTGGCTAGAGCAAATGTTGGACTTCCTGACTTTGTGGTCAATAATGCAACTGGTGATTGTAGCCACAGCACAACACCCTTGACCATGCAGCCAAAACAGCAACCTTGACCACATAGCCAAGACACCTTTGGCCATACAGCAACAAAACACTTGACCACATGATCACAACAGCAAACTTGATCCCACAACGCTGTAATACAATACAGCAATCCTGACCCCACAACACAGCACCTTTGACCATTCAGTTGTAATACAACACTTGACCACACAGCCACAACAGCAGTCTTGACCATACAATGAAAACACCCTTGACTCCTACAGTTACACCACTCTGAGTAATGCCCTTGCTTCCAGATATGACAGACAAGGTTATATGTCATCATATGTTGGTGTAAATGCAACAGACTTATGAACAAATATGTTCCAAACATGGCCATCCTGTCTTAGAGTGTGCATCTAGGACTACATTATTTGATGCTTTCTTCTTTTAAGACAAAGTGTGGCTTGGTGGTGGGGGGGATTTCACTGTAATTTCTAGCTGGTGGAGTGATTATTATAGAGCAGAGGTGGTGATTGCAAGTGTATAAAAACTGTTAGGGATGGGATATCTGTAATGAAATTTAACTTATAAGTCCGCATGCAATCACACACAGTAATGTTAATTCCTATAAACTGTACGCAGGTAAATTCTATTACACACAGTACATATGAAAATTCCATTGCACACAGTATATATGGAAATTCCCAAAGTATAAGAACACCAGAATTTGTTGGAAGTTTATAAAGAAACATTGAAGCTGCATGTTTTTGACTGCTTGATTCTGGAGATGGCGTAAAGTTCACACATACAGTACTGAACATACAGTACTAGGAGAGAACCCATTGTTGTATGCTTATCATGTCTTCTATCTTAAGAGTTGCTATTTTTGTCGTTACATTAAGTGATCATACACTAGAGGTAGATACATATAATTCATGAGAAGAAACTGGTTCAGCCCTGATCTTTTCAATGTTATTATTGAAACTTATTGAAAAAGGGTTGACAAAGCAAATAATATAGCCACATTTATAAATATTATTCATGGATAAATACTGCAGTTCATTTGCCTTTCCCAATGCATTTGCATTGGGCTATTTAAATCCAATACTGCTTCTGTTGCCTGTAACAGATTTTTATTCAGCCGAGTGGTTAATTGCAAAATCAGTGGTTTTTCAATCATTGTTTTACTCTATCAGCAGTGATTGATTTTAGTAGCATGTACCCACAGCTGGCAGTGGGTACATGCTACCAACAAAGTCCTATGAGGCATCTAGCATTCTCACCACTATTGTGTCCACAAGGGATATTACCTCTGGATAAATAGCGCACTTAATTTGCCTTTCATAATGTATCTGCTTTAAATATGATACATAGATGGCTAGTTTGATCTTATACTGCTTATACTATTGTATACAACATAATTACATAGCAAATGTTTTAATTTTGACTATAGAACAAAATCAAAAACATTATCTTCTGTTATGGTACAGGTATGTTGGTAAAGCTTATCTATACTTCTTGTACACATTTGTGGAAATTAGTTATTTTTAAAATCTTTAAGATTGTTAGATGTTTATAGAGAACTATGAAATACATAATTTCTTTTGAAATTGTATTTTTTATGAAGTATTGGAGTTTTTAGATGGTGTAAATCCACATAAGTAGAAGTGACAGTGCAGTCTAAAAAGAGAGAGGGAGCCTTTGAAAACAATAAACTTGTCACCTTTTCTACCTTATTATTTTTGTCTTTATGTCAAGAAGTCAACATATTCTGGTGATGACAGCTACATTGCCTACAAGAAAAACTAGTTCCTTTCTCCTTGCCTTTCCACTGTGACTATATTATTAAAATTAGGAAAAATGTGTTGAAAGAATAATGTATGAAACAAACAACTAAGGAACAAAACTGAAGACAATTACATTATTCTGCTATGACTATGTTAGTATTGTACTATAATTGTTATTTTTATAGAGAAAGGAGCATATGGCTGGACTCAAACCCTAAATCCCAACAAAAAGAGTATAACAGCCAACCCCAATGACATGTGGATTACAAAAATAAAAGCATTAATAGGAGCAGGCTTGGTCATGTGGTTAAGGGGCTCACTTTGCCAGTATGTGGTTTTGGGTTCAGTCAAGGTACAGTATTCTGGGCAAGTGTTTTACTGAAACCCCAAACCAACCAATACCTTGTGAGTGAACTTGCTAGATGGAAACTGTGAAGAAGTCAGTTGTGTGTGTGTGTGTGTGTGTGTGTGTGTGTGTGTGTGTGTGTATAAGTGTGCATATATTCGTGTTTGTCCCTGCCCACACTGCTGGTTTGTTTACATCCCCATAACTTAGCAGTTTGGCAAAGGCAACCAATAGAACAAGTGCCAAACTTTAATAAGTATTGGAATCAGTTTGCTCGATCAAACCCTTCAAGGTGGTGCCCCAGCATGGCTGCAGCCCAGTGACAAATGAGTAAAAGATTAAAAAAATACATATATATATATTTAACACAATTTCTTTTAAAATACTAATTAGTCAATTGTTTTATGAACAATATAAATTACGTAAATACTGTGTCTGAAAGAGATTAAGTCTGATTTCATTCCATAAGTGCAGAGATGGTGATGTGGTTCAGAAGTTCACTTCCTAACCACATGGTTTGAGGTTCAGTCTTAATGCACAGCTTCTTGGGCAAGTGCCTCCTCATATAGTCCCTGGCTTACCAAAGTCTAGTGAGTGGATTTCTTATAAAGAAACTTAACCCATTTGTTACCAACCCAGCTGAAACTAGCTCTGGCTCCGAGTACAAATGTCTTGTTTACGTAAGTTTTGAATTAAAATCTTCCACCAAACCTTAGTCACAATTTATGTTCCTAACACTAGCTGAATGATAACTAAGTTGTTTTACTAAATTCTTTGTTAGATTTAAAGTAATTGAAAGAAACACAAAGCAACTCAACAGAAATATAGTAACAAAAGGGTTAAAATATATGATAGAGAAACAATTCCAAACCCTTTTGATACCAACCCAGCTGAAACCATCTCTGGTTCTGTAGTACAAATGTCTTGTTTACAAAAGCTCTGATTTAAAATCTTCCATCAAACCTTAGTCACAATTTATGTTCCTAACACTAGGTAAATGATAGCTAAGTTAATTTACTAAATTCTTTGTTATATTTAAAATTAATTGAAAGAAACACAAAGCATCTCAGCAGAAATATGGTAACAAAAGGGTTAAAGAAAACCCAGTAATGCATACATGATCACTGCAACGCAATTTCAAGCAATGCCATCAGTTGATTCTCTTGACCATTTAGTATTTAAACTAGCCATATCCGGCCCAAATATTCAACCTGTTTTATGTTCAAACCAGCCAGATCTGGCCTATTACACCTGCCCTACAAAGTCATCTGAGAAAAATAAACAATCACATCATTGAAATCTCAGAGGTATGAGGCAATGTATGATCAATTCAAAACATTTGAATAAGTAAGCATTACATTTGACAGAGCAATCTAAATGCCAGAGGGTTAACCATGAGCAGCATGGATGTAACTTTTCAGTCCTTCTAGAGACCTACATTCTTTTGCAAAGATGATGAGTTCCTCTTGCAGCAGATGTTCAGAAAGTTTACCATTTATACTGACACGTACTTTCATTCCATCATGGAATTTTTCAGTGCATGTTTGCCTTTTTCAATTACAGCCAGCCATGGTAAATAATACATAATAGAGATGTAAAAAAAAATCATATATACATATCTCTTACTTGTTTCAGTCATTAGGCTGTGGCCATGCTGGGGTACAACCCTGAAGAATTTTAGTTGAACAAACTGACCCCAGTATCTACTTTTTTTTAAGCCTGGTACTTTTTCTGTCAGTTTCTTTTGCTGCACTATTAAGTTACTGGGACATAAACAAACCAACACTTAACGTTAATTGATGGTGGGAGGAACAAACACAGACACATATGAAGGGCTTCTTCCAGTTTCCATTTATCAAATCTACTCACAAGGCTTTTTTGGCCCAAAACTACAGTAAAGACACTTGCTCAAGGTGCCATGTAGTGGGACTAAACCCAGAACCATGTAGTTGGGAAGCAAATTTCTTACTACACAATCATGTCTGCACCTAGCTTATCTATATATATATATCATCATCATTATCGTTTAACGTCCGCTTTCCATGCTAGCATGGGTTGGACGATTTGACTGAGGACTGGTGAACCGGTACTGGCAACAGCCACGCTCAAAATGGTGTTTTTTACATGCCATCTGCACACACACACGTATGTATATGCAAGTGGATGCATTTGTTTACATCTGTAACCGCTTGTACAAAAGTGCTGTAGGCAATTTCTCATCAACAAATTAGAGAGCTTTGTGTCTTTGAAGTCATGTGGAATAAAAGATCCTTTACTTATAATACAGGTAAGGGTTAGTGCCAGGACAGGCATCTCTCTGTAAAACAATACCTCAAACAACATTCATCCAACCCATGCAAGCATGGAGAAACAGATGTAGAATTAAAGAACAAATAAACGCAGTTTATCTTCAATTGTCTTTGCAAATAAATAGTGTTTTAATAAATTATGTCTGATTTCACCCCATAGCTACATACATAGACCGTAACAAAATGGTATGTTATAAACACATTATTAATGAACTAGACAGTTTAGTTATATGCGTTGCATACTGGAAACATGAACCAGGTCACAAGAGCATAATGGACCAAGGTAGAGAATTGAAAATAAAAATACAAGTTTCTGGGTAAAGTGATGGTATTGTGCTAAATTTTTTTTCTAGTTTATACATTGTGCTGGGTAAAATGAAAAATTTAACGGTCATTTATTTTGTTAATAGAAATGGAACGATGGCTTCTACAGTGTGACATAATGGGACATATTTCTACATCATAAAGAAAAGAAATAACCATTATGATGTCCAAAACAAGTTTCTTTTATGTTAAATTTCTATAAATAGATATATTTCAAATATTCTCTTATTCATGAACCTTACAATTTGCATTTCTGATATGTCACCCAGTATAAACCAATGTTTGTAACTTTTTAACTCTTTTCTGATGTTTGTCATTATTCTTAATTCAAAGTTTGATCATTGCCTTTAAGAATATCCAACATTTTTGTTCCCATATTTCTCTTGAAATATACTACCTTTGTTTCCATTAATTTTGAAAATAACGAAGAGTCGTTTGAAGTTGAGCTGTTGCTACTTCACATTGAGAGGACAAAGTTCCAGTAGTACAGACATGTGATTAGAGTGTCACAGGAAAGAATCACAAGATGGATTCTTTAAGCAGAGACAACCAGCAAGAAACACAGATGTAAATCAAGAACAAGAGGGTTGGCTAATAGCCATAGTCTCAGTTGATTATATCTTGGGATCCAACCAGAAAGTGTAATGTTGGTTGCTTCTGAAAGGATTTTATAGGGGAGGTGTCTGAGGAATCTACTCCAACAACCCTCTCAGGAATAGTGGGCAGAGAAGACGGTTGGTTTTTACTTGGGTCATTTTAACCCTTTTATTACCACATTTCTCTTGAAACACACTTCCTTTGTTTTGATTTTGAAAATGATGTATTTAGTAAAATTATGAAATTTTGAAAGAAACTTTTGGCTTAGATCACTTTAACCCTTTTGTTACCATATTTCTCTTGAGATACACCAACTCAGCTTCAATTAATTTAGAAAAATAACGAGGAATTAAATAACGTTGTTATTAAGCTGATGCCATATACACTCACGATGTTGGCCTATATGTAAACCTTAATCCCTTAATCTTCACCTGTTGTGAAATGACAATATATCTTCACACAATATACCCTCCACCTACTCCTCACCATCCACACCACTGTTTTGTCAGGCAGGTGCATAGAGTTCAACAAAGACTTGAAACTTTCTGTGACTGTATTCCTTATGAAATGAATGGTTTTAATTCATTTAAAAAGTAATCAAGAATTAGGACAATTTAGTACAATAACTTTAATCAATCTTGTATATGGAATCTTGTATATTACAAAAGGTGTGTGTGTGTGAGAGAGAGAGAAAGAGAAAGGTACAGGTATGGTTGTGCAGTGAAGAAGCTTGTTTTAGGTTCAGCCCTATTGTATGGCAATTTTGGGAAAGTGTGTTTTTCTATAACACCAAGCAAAACAAAGCCTGTTAGTGGGTTGGCTGATAGAAACGGAAAGAAACCCATTGTGTATAAATGTGTGTGTGTGTGTGTGTGTGTGTATGCCTTGTCTTGACATTGTGTGACATTTGTAAATAAGTGTCATGATGATGCAAGTGGTATATTTTGTTTCCAATAAACAAGTCTGGCCATGGGAAAATATTTCTTTGCTTGGGAACAAGAGAGGATGGGCAACAGAAAAAGCTTTTAATTTTAATTAAAATTCCAGTTACTTCTACTGTCTTTTTTGCCCAGGGTTATTGATAACAATTATTTTCATTATTAAGAATTCAGTTTCAAATGAAATATTTCTTGATTTATCATGTCAGGGATGTTCGTGCCAACTTGGAATTTTTTAAATTCTCAAAGTGGAATATTACAAATTATTGGACAAGTTTGTTGGTCAATGCTGTAAGTGAATTATTGGCCAAGCTATTTGTTGGTTAACCTTTTAGCATTTAAACCAGTCATATCAGACCCAAATACTTGTTTTATGATTACGGCCATATCACGCTGAGAGCACTGGTTCTCGTCTGATCACCGAAGTTAAGCAACATCGAGCCTAGTGAGTACTTAGATGGGTGACCGCTTGGGAAACCTAGGTGCTGTAAGCATCCCAAACTTAGGTGGAGGCGCAATGGCCCAGTGGTTAGGGTAGCAGACTCGCGGTCATAGGATCCCGGTTTCGATTCCCAGACCAGGCGTTGTGAGTGTTTATTGAGCGAAAACACTTAAAGCTCCACGAGGCTCCGGCAGGGGATGGTGGCGAACCCTGCTGTACTCTTTCACCACAACTTTCTCTCACTCTTACTTCCTGTTTCTGTTGTGCCTGTAATTCAAAGGGTCAGCCTTGTCACACTGTGTCATGCTGAATATCCCCGAGAACTACGTTAAGGGTACACGTGTCTGTGGAGTGCTCAGCCACTTGCACGTTAATTTCACAAGCAGGCTGTTCCGTTGATCGGATCAACTGGAACCCTTGACGTCATAAGCGACGGAGTGCCAACAACTTGCTTTATGTTCAAACCAGCCAGATCCAGCATCTCACACCTACCCTACAATGTCATTCTAAAAATAAACAATCACATCATTGAAATCTTGAAATTTTGAGATAATGCATGATTAATAAAAATTAAAAAAACGTGAATAACTATGCCTTACATTTGACAGAGTAATCTGAATGGTACAGGGTTAAGTAAGGGACAGATGCTCAGGAAATTCTTTGGCATTATGTTGTGCTTGTGAAGAAGACCAGTCAAGCCAAGAGAAATCATTCATGGCAGATATTGGTGTCACACAAATGGCACCCATGCTGGTGGCACGTAAAAACACCCATTACACTCTCAGAGTTGTTGGCATTAGAAAGGGCATCCAGCTGTAGAAAACCATGCCAAATCAGACTGGAGCCTGGTGCAGCCTTCCGGCTTACCAGCCCTGGTTAAACCGTCCAACTCATGCCAGCATGGACAACAGATGTTAAATGATGATGATGATGATGATGATGATGATGATGATGAAAATGAACTGGTCAATGTTGAATGGACATCATCTCTTCTGTTGTAGATTGCCCTCTTTATGGATACAGAAAGAGGATGAAGGATGTGGACAAGGCTAGCAGCCAATGTATTGTGAAATGGGTTTCAGAGTGGAATTGTAAATTGGGTTTCTAATACCATGTTACTGCTTCCGATTAAAGAGAGAGAAGAGGGGGTAGGGAGAGTGGGTGAAGAGAGACAGGAGAATGGGAGAAGTGGAGAGAAGGGGACAAAAGGAATGGGGAGAAGGGGACAAAAGGAATGGGGAGAGGGAGACAAAAGGAGTGGGGAGGGAGACAAAAGGAATGGGGAGAGGGAGACAAAAAGAGTGGGGAGAGGGAGACAAAAGGAATGGGGAGACGGAGACAAAAAGAGTGGGGAGAGGGAGACAAAAAGAGTGGGGAGAGGGAGACAAAAAGAGTGGGGAAAGGGAGACAAAAAGAGTGGGGAGAGTAGAAGAAAAAAGAGGGGGAGTGCAGGGAGAGAAAGGAGAAAAATGAGAAATAATATAAAGCAACCGATGTAGGTCACTGGTTAAAGAGTATTCTTAATCAGATTATTGATAACAGGATTTAAAATAAGAGCCACAGAACAATAGAATAAGTCTCTGGGATAACACACACACACACACACACACACATCTATACATATCCAAAAACACTATTTCATTTTTTTAACAGTTTCATTCAGAGTGCAGGTCATGCTGGAGTATCAACTTCAACAAAGGGTTGGAGGGGATGCAGGTCAATTATATTGATCGCCAGCACAAGTTGCATTCTGGTACTTATTTTATTGATCTTGTTTAGTCAAACCACTAAGTCAGAGTAGTAGAAGAGACTGAGGGGAGGAGGGAGAGGAGGTTCTGTGTGAATGCTAAACCAAGGTGTTAGAAGAAATATGTGATGGCAGGGCTGAAAGCTGAGAGCGATGTTTTTAAAAAAGAAAAGAAAACAAAAAAACTCCAGGAAAAAAGACAGAAATACATTTTACACAGGATGTTAAAAAAAAAGTGTAAAAACACATTTAACAAGAGAAACCACATCATTGATTATAACTCTTCTCTCTTCCTGCCAAACTCCTGATCAAAGAAGAGGAACCATGACACCCCACCAAACCCTATTTTAAAACAGTATTAAAGTGTGGGCAGCTGTATAAATAAATCAGCTCTTGGACAGCTGGGAGAGCACAGATGGGGAAATCAACTCTAAAGATATGATATACTATTATAGAAAGTAATCTTTTAAGGGTGTCTTTTAGTTCTTAAATTATGCTGTAGATGTATATTTAGAAACAAATGCTGTGTAGCTAAATTGCAACACACCTGGTGCACATAACCTGGCCATGCAATGCACCTGTTGCACACAGCCCGACTCCGCAACGCACCTGTTGCACACAGCCCGACTCCGCAACGCACCTGTTGCACACAGCCCGACTCCGCAACGCACCTGTTGCACACAGCCCGACTCCGCAACGCACCTGTTGCACACAGCCCGACTCCGCAACGCAGCTGTTGCACACAGCCCGACTCAGCAACGCACCTGTTGCACACAGCCCGACTCAGCAACGCACCTGTTGCACACAGCCCGACTCAGCAACGCACCTGTTGCACACAGCCCGACTCAGCAACGCACCTGTTGCACACAGCCCGACTCAGCAACGCACCTGTTGCACACAGCCCGACTCAGCAACGCACCTGTTGCACACAGCCCGACTCAGCAACGCACCTGTTGCACACAGCCCGACTCAGCAACGCACCTGTTGCACACAGCCCGACTCAGCAACGCACCTGTTGCACACAGCTCGACTACGCAACGCACCTGTTGCACAGCCCGACTACGCAATGCACCTGTTGCACACAGCCCAATTCCGTGACGCACCTGTTGCACACAGCCCGACTCCGCGATGCACTGTTGCACACAGCCCGACTCCGCGACGCACTGTTGCACACAGCCCGACTCCGCGACTCACTGTTGCACACAGCCCGACTCCGCGACTCACTGTTGCACACAGCCCGACTCCACATCGCACTTGTTGCACACAGCCCGACTCCACATCGCACTTGTTGCACACAGCCTGACTCTGCAACACACCTGTTGCACATGGCCCGACTGTGACACGCCAATTCTGCAATACACTTGATTCACAGTCTAACACCATAGTACACCAGCTGATGTGTGTCCCAAGAACACAACATAACAGCTATGTAATCCAACAAGATAACGCACCAGCTATTATGTACTCTGACCACAACATTCTTAATATATAATCCAATACCACAACCGACACACCAGTTGTAGTTGTGTTTCCCAACACTATAAACACACCAGGTGTTCAAACACATTTCAGTTAAACAGATATGAACCACACCAGATTTCAGAGACATAAAATACAATATTAAAAATTAAAAAGAAGTTAAAAAGAAATAGATAATTTCAAAATATCTCTCAGAAGAATTCCATTAAAAATTCTTCCAGATTAGATTTGTTTTTTTATCAAATTTCTTGGGCATAAATTATGACAACTTCCATTCCTAAATATTAAAAATCCCTTTTCTTAGGATAAAAGCATTTTCTTAGAAGATAACATTTCCAATGGTAAGTAGAGTTACAAATGAAACAACAGTATGTCTTGCTGCCAGATGTATTTCTTGGGTAGATTTCAAAAACATTTGACATGTAGTGAGAATTTCTATTTTGGCTTTGGTTTTTGCAACATAGCCACAATATGATGGGAATTTTCTGATAAATGAAGGAGTTAGAGGGATTATGGACTAGTTTACATTTCATGAGGTAGAGGAAGGAACATTTAAAATACCTGCTTCAGGCTATATATATATATATATATATATATATATATAAATACACACAAACACACACACATTGAGCTTACCATATTTAGATAACAAACTTAAACTAGGATTTAATGGTTTACACCTACTCAAGTGTGTAGAAATAGGAAAAAAGAGGCTTTTTTAGATTTTTTTTTTTAATAAATGTCATAAGATATTTTTCTAATTAAAAGAAAACTCCAGTCTCTAGAGTTTTGTACCTCCTGCAATATGGAGGAAACATTTACATGCTTTGGAAAAAAGTAAAATTTTTGCACAATGTGGTTTTGAGTTCAATTCTATGTAACACCTTGGGCAGGTGTCTTTTACTATAGATCCAGGCTGACCAATGTGAATGTATTAGGGAGAGTGCGTGTGTGTTTGTGTGTGCATTAGTGTTTGTCCCCACTTGCCAATGTTGTTTTGTTTATATCCCTGGAACTTGGTGGTTTGCCAAAAGAGATCAAAAGAATCGGTATCAAGAACAAAACTTAAAAGTAAGAACTGGGATCCATTTGTATGGCTAAAACGCAGTGCCCCAGTATGGCCACAGTCCAATGACTAAAACAAGATAAAATGGAAATATAGTGAAATGAATCAACCTCAGTTTATTACAGGTACTAACAGTGTGTCTATGTGAAGGGACCATTGAGAGTAAAGTTGACTCCATGATACCAGCAACAGTGGAATTTCAGACAGAAGAGGGTAAATTTGATGAGGTAAACATTTACTCTGGAAAACATCCAAGACAACAACTGATTGATTCATAAACTCGATTGTTGCTCTCAGTCTCTTCCACGATTACTATAACAGCCTCTGCTCTGACTAGTTCCCATCGCCTTTTACATCTGCTGAACACATCATTAACTTCTCTCCTAAGCCACCACACTGAAGTACTTCCAGTCTTTCTTCAACCAAACAGCATTCCTCTGGAACTCCCTTCTTTTTCCAGTTGACACTGACCTACAAAAGGTTTAACTGAACACCAGGAGATAGTAAAACAAAGTTTGTTCTCAATATGAATTCTACAATAAGGTGGTGAGCTGGCAAAATCTTAATATTCTAAATTCAAATTTCACTGAGGTTGACTTTGCTTTTATGCTTTCACGGTCGATAAAATAAGTACCCTTTGAGTACTGAGGTTGAATGTAATTGACTAACTCTCACCCCTGTAATTGCTGGTGTTGTGCCAAAATTTGAAACAAATATGAAAGCCTACAATTATGAAAAGCCATTTCTAAAAAATCTCAACAATATAAATATTCACTTGAATAAAGGCCTGTACAAGTGGTATAGGCCTCTATAAAAATGAATATGTTATTGAGATACTTAGAAATGACTATTTATAATAGTAGACCAACTAGAAATAGCTGTCAAATCACACTCAACTCACATACTACAATCTTAAATCAAGAAGGCTACAATGGACAATGTGGTTGTAGATATACAAAAAGTTTGGATGATCATAACTGGAACTTGTTGATCTTAGGTCTAATTTAACAGTACTTACCTGAAGTTAACCTTTTTTGAAATTGATCTACCCGAGACCACCCTTGGTTCTATGATGTGAACTTTCTGATTTAAAATGATCTAAATTAAAAACTTCCAATCAAAATTTCTTGTTAATCTATGGTTCCAAACACCAGTTCAACAATGACAAAGTTATTTGACTAAATTCTTCATTATTTTCAAAATTGATTGAAACAAAGCCATAGTATTGCAACAGAAATATGCTAACAAATGGGACAAAGTAATCTAAATCAAAACCTTCCATCAAAATTTCAGGAGCATTTATGTTCCAAACATCAACTTAAGACACAAAGTTATTTTACTAAATTCTTAATGTTTTCAAAATTATCTGAAAGAAAAGCAAAGTATTATTTTAATCTTCTTTTCTTTTTTTTTTCAGTCATTAGACTGCAGCCATGCTGGGGCACCACCTTGAAGAAAGTGCATTCTCATGCTGGTAATAAATGGATTAACAACAGGTTACCAAACTAGAGGAGACAGTTTCAAATCTAATTTTATTGTGAAGTAGTTAAATTATTTTTCCGATTAAGTAACCACTTCAGTACTTTATGTTAAGACTATGTGGCCACTTAATCTGCAAGAAGTAACAGGAACTTCAACCCAAAACATACCATTATAAAAGGAAGGACATAATACATAATGTAGTCCTAGATATATTGTTTTGATACATAATATGATTTTCGAGCGAGATCGTTGCCAGTGCCCCTGGACTGGCTCTTGTGCGGGTGGCACATAAAATACACCACTTTGAGCGTGGCCGTTGCCAGTACCGCCTGACTGGCCTTCATGTAGGTGACACGTAAAAGCACCCACTACACTCTCTTAGTGGTTGGTGTTAGGAAGGGCATCCAGCTTTAGAAACTCTGCCAAATCAGATTGGAGCCTGGTGTTGCCATCCAGTTTCACCAGTCCTCAGTCAAATCGTCCAACCCAAGCTAGCATGGAAAGCGGACGTTAAACGATGATGATGATGAATATGGGTGGGGCATCATGTTGATCATTAAGTCTGCTTGCTAAAAGCTGACCTGGGGCTAAACTACAACATTTCAAAATGCTATCATTATCAGGTGTACCCAATCATCAGCGTTGATGTACCCAATCATCATCGTTGTTTAATGTCCACTTTCCATGATGGTATGGGTTGGATGGTTTGACTAAAAACTGGTGAGCTGGGGAGGGGGGAGGGCTGTACCAGGTTCCAGTCTGATTTGGGAAGGTTTCTAGGGCTGGATGCCCTTCCTAACACCAACCACTCTGAGTGTAGTGGGTACTTTTTATGTGCCACCGGCATGGGTGCCACTGACCTGACACCAGCATCTGGATAAATATTGTAAATATACAGTGAACATAAAGCTTGTGTGTGTGTGTGTGTGTGTGTGTGTGTGTGTGTGTGAATAGATATCACCCTCATTTAATGCTTATCTCCATGCTGGCAAGGGTTGGATGGTTTGAGAGGAGCTGGCCAATTGGAGAACTGCCCAGGTTCCATTTTGTCTGTTTTGGCATGGTTCCTTTGGCTGGATGCCCTTTCTAATGCAAGCCACTTCACAGAGTGTACTGGGTACTTTTAACTTGGCACAAGCACCCACCAACCCACAAAACTAGGACCGCTCAACCGAAGAAGGACATAAAGAACGTGCCTGCCATGTATGGACGGCCACGAAGTCATTGGATTGTGGTCATACTGGGACACTGGCTTGAAGGTTTCTAATTGAACAAATCAATCCCAATATTTATTTTCTTAAAGTCTGGGCTTTATTGTATTAGTATATTTTGCTGAACTGCTACGTTACAAGGACATACAGACCACCAACACTTGTTGTCAAGCAGTGGAAGTGGGCTTCCACAGTTTCCAACTAAATTCACTCACAAGGCATTGGTCAGTCTCGTAGAAGACACCAATTCAAGGTGCTGTGCAGTGGGACTGAACCCGAAAGCACATGACTGCAAAGCGAGTTTCTTAACCATACAGCCATGCCTGTGCTTATTTTATTAAACCCAAAACACAACAGAAAAAAAAAACGGAGGCGGGGAGGGGGAGAAATAAGTGAGGTATATGATTACTTTATATTAAAAATAATATTCTCGAGCAGAATGAATGGCGATGGAAAATGGAGGGACAAAGGTGGGGGGTGAAACTAATACGATAGATTGTTTATGAAGAGATGAGAAAGGGAGGGGAAGATACAGGGAGATAGAGAGATAAAGGAAATATTTCTATATAAATATAGGAAAGATAAAGTGGTAGAGAGATAAAAGAAATACACATACACAAATATACACATATATACAAATGTACATACACACGTACATATATACATGTAAACATGCAGACGTATACATGCGCGAGCATACATATCTAAGGAGGAGACAGTGAGAGAACCCGAGAAATAGGAATGTGTGTTGTAGAGAGACTGAAGAACGAACGAAGCAACACAATTACATTCCACGATCAAATAACAACAGCAGAAGCTACGATGTCCCCGTTTACGGCTCCCTTAGCAGCTTGCGTGAGGTGACACATATGACAACAACTCCAGATATGTGCCGCTTCTGCACCACCACCTCACATCTACTGCTGCTGTATTTTGTCAGTGCATTGCCACCACCACCACCACCACCACCATCAACAAACACCGCCGCCGTCACCACCACCATCAACAAACACCGCCGCCGTCACCACCACCATCAAAAACACCCCGTCATCAACACCACCACCACCACCAAACCAGGCAGTGTCGCCACCACTTCGTCTCAATTGTAGTCTTTATGAACGTGTGTATACATGTAGGTGCGTGTACACACGGTGTAACAACAGCAGGTTAGTAGAGTGTATAACAGGACTACTGATAGTTTAGTAAGGTACAACTGTTCATACACAGACACATACACTATGTGTAGAAAATATATATGGTGGTGGGGATCTCCGCCGTTCGACGATGAGGATTCAGTTGTTCGATCAACTATTCCTAAATTAACATCTATGTGACTGAGTGTTCCACATATACGTAACCTGCAGGTAATTCTTTGGCAAAAATTAAATATATAAAAAATATTAGTTTCTGCTTTTGGTGCTACTCTACACTGCATGTATATACAATGCCGTCTTAAGCCTTGGACATACCAGGGTCTTACGGGTCTAGGGGCCTAATTCTGATCTATGTATGCTGTGACTTGTTGTCAGTAAATACTAGAGGACCCGAGGGACCTACATTGCTAAGACGGCTCCTGTGTGTGTGTGTGGGTTCATTTTCGTTTACACACACACGCATCTTGTTATTGTTTGGTGTTGAAACAAAAACAACAAAACATGCTGCTTATGTTGTGTATACGTAATGTACCTGTATGCATGTGTAAGAATGTATGTATATTGTGTGCCAATGCAGTCTTCCAGTGAGCTACGTCTGTGTTTTGTATTTATATACAACACACACGTGTTTGCTATTATTTAGCTATAGGTCAGTCCTCATCCAGCAGACCTACGATCAAAATGCATTCCGCTTACAAAAGTTTCACCATTTAGAAAAAAAAAAAATTTTCAGGAATTATGTACAATAGACTACACATATTCATCATGTTTATTTGATTTTTTATTTCTTTAAGATGGTCGTTAAGGTGTGATATAAGTAAAGTTTGACTATTGTTTTAACAAATCCAGATCCATGCAAAGTTGACCAAAGTAACTTGGATGAAAGCAATCACGTCTGGAGGTCAATATTGCTGCTACTTCCCCACCTTTCTGTCACCCAGGGAGGTACTGGGACGACGAAGTACCAGTTAATTTATATCGATGATTCAATTGACAACGCATCTTACTACCTCACGCAAAAAGTGGGTCAGCCCCTAATGATCAAATGCGTTCAAGCTATGACCGACTTCATTTTTTAATTTTTTTTATCAAGCATCGTGTACCCTGGACTATTATATGCCAACGTCTTCTTTTTTTTATTAAAGAAAAATAAAAGATGCCCCGTGGGTGTGATTTGAGGAAGACCTAGATGCTATTTAAAATAGGGAAAGAGGCACGTAACGTCGGGACTCCAACATATTGAGTCTGCAGGCTGAATACAGACCCAAATAGATTTCTTGTACCTTTCACCTATTGTCTGTATGGGAAGAAATAAATATATACTAATAATTGGTCATGACGGTTTGTGTTGGGGAAGAAGGTAAAAAAAAATTATTCTACCTTAGAAGCTAACGTATATAAGCAGAGGTAGATATGCGTAAAGAGGTATCGCTCACGATTTGTTTGTACAAATAATCCACACACGCACTTGAGTAAGATATACACAAATCTGCTGACAAACAGGCATGCACGTGTAATATCAACAAGGTAGATATCTATACATACACATTATGAGCCTGACAGGCATACACACCAAGAGGTGCTCGCGCACTTCTAAAAGCTACACAGGCACACACAAACACACCACACATAGAGCTTGTACACATACCACACATGCTAAGAGCCTGACACACACAGTGCGACGTATACTCATCCCGTCTTCTCTTAAAATCCTTTACACACACACACACATCCCGTTTATAAAGCGTTTTCTTATATCAGAGAAGATTGTTATTATTAAGATGACTATTTTAATAAATGGCTTGCGAGCCGTGTTTAACGGTTGACTCAGCTACAACAAATGGTTGTTTTTTGTAGAAAAAGAAAAGGATGGGAAGTTGGGGGGGGGGGGAGTCAAGAAGAAACAGAAAATGAACCAAACATGTAAATGATGCGTGTGTGTGTGTGTGTGTGTGTTATCTTTTACTTGTTTCAGTCATTCGACTGCGGCCTTGCTGGAGCACTGTCTTCAAAGGTTTAGTCGAATAAATCGACTCCAGCACTTATTTTTTGTAAGCTTGGTACCTATTCTACAGCTCTATTGAGGAACTGCTGAAGTTACAAGGTCGCAAACAAACTAACCCCGGTTGTACACACACCTCCGACTAAATACAACGTGAACTTAGGGTTTGAACCCACAACAAATAATCGAACCGTATAAATCGAGGTTGTATTGAAGCATTTCACTAATGAATGCCACAACACATTTCTAAAGATTCATCAATTTCGAGTAGGAGTACTAAAGGCCATAACAACAAATTAGCACCCCTTCGACTTTGTTTCCTCATAACTTTTTGGAAAATTCCCAAAGTGGTATTTCCGAGGGTGCATATTTACGATTGTGTCGACAATATTGAAAAGAATTATTTCTTTTTCATTTTTGAATGCGTTTCGGTCATTCTTCTCCCTCTCTACTTTTTAAGATGTATATTTTTAAATGACATTTTGCAGAAATGTTTTCGTGAGAGCATAGTAAGTAATATTGGTGTTTCAAACATAAATCTGGAGGGAAAAAAATGCTAAAATTACGGAAATTGGTCACAAGTCGAGTGAGAGAGGAGGGAGAACGATCCAAAAAGCCTCTACAACTGTTCTTTTATTTTTTTCCCCCTAAATTTTATCAACACCGTTGTAATCTACATCCTCGAAAAAGTCCCTCTGCAAAATTTCATGAAAAAATAAACACTTTTCAGAAAGTTATGAAGAAACAAAGTCGAGAGGGGCACTAATGTGTAATATGTCATACTTTAAAAAATAATTTATTATTGAGAGCTGGCCGAATCATTAGAGATTGGGAAGATGTCATTCGTACCGGCGTTTTGGCATTTTGAGTTCAAATCCCGTCGAGATTAATTTTGCCTATCATCCCTATAGGGTCGATAAAATGAAAGTACCAGTCGAGTATTGTGGCCCATGGTACTGACTATCCATTTTCCTTTAAAAAAAAGAAAAGAAAAGCTAATCCTAGTGTCCAAATGAGAAACCAGTTTTAAAGACTTATAGACGTAAAGTGGGTCTTCAGTTTCGTTTTATGTACATGTTACTGATATTAAAATCTGGGAATTGACCTCATCCAGACTTTCTTCTGACCGCATTTAGACATCTTAGGAATAAAAATAGTTTTTTTTACAAAAACCAAAAAAACAAAAATATCTTTATCGATAGGAAATAATTAGGAAAATATGACGGCTATTTGCTATTTTCCATGAAGTTCACATACTTTTAAGGGTGGGTGTTTCCGTTCATTGCATGTCTTTTCTCAAACGAAAAATAAATACCACTGACAAAGGAGGAGGAAGGAGGAATTTGCTGCGAGCAAAACTCGAAACAGGTTCAGATTCAGTTTATTGTGGATCGATCGCGGAAATCTCCATGCATGATGGAATTCTAAGCAGTTAGACGATTTGTTGCCGTCATTATTGGCGTGTTTGGAATGTTGGAACACTCAGAACTACAACTGAAAGTTGTTTATTATCAACTAAAGTAAACAGACTTAATTACTCGCAGTTTGAAGTAAGAGGTGCGGAGTTCAAGACCGGAAATAGTTACAAACAGCTGCAATATTTATTATTAGGAAGGTAGTGTATCAGGGTGGTGAGGTAGATAGCCATCTCATAAAAGGATGGAGGGTGACTGACAGACTGACGCATGTAGTAGTTAGTGGTAGTGTTGTTGTTTAAGCACCCAAATTAGTCCCGGTTTAGAATACCTGCAAGCAAAGGTATTCCAGAATGTGACCATCCCAAATTATCCAGTGTGCCAAAATCAGTAATTTCTTCGGGTCTGCATTTTCACGCAGATTCGTAGATGATGAATCAGAAAAAATAAATAAAATAAAAGAGAAAAGATGAGAGAAAGAGGTCCCCTTTTCTGTAATCTTTTTAGCTCCGACTCAGGTTTATATTTTTAGCATCTTAAGATTATGAACCTTCAAAAATTATAATGTAATATAAATCTAAAAAAGAATTTTGAAAAGTTAAAAACTGAGAATTCACGGAAGGGTGGAGGACAAAATCTACTTTCCCACACAATTTTTTGTGCTGTACTTTGCAATTTCGTAATCTACGATACATATAACATACAGATCCCAGGAAATTACAGTTTATAGCGTATTAAATAATTTCCGACTCTATTCTACAAGAATACCCACTGACGATAGAACGCAACTCGAGGATTAAGTATCACAAGATAGAAGAAGCACCCTGTGATGTAATGTTACCAGGAATAATTTCTAATGACTTCCAGTAAATTAATTTCAGCAATAAATATTTAGTAACAATAATGACTGTTTAACATAACACGAATTCATTGAAATAGGAAATGGAATTTTGCGAAGTTCCTGAGGCTTTTCCAAACGTCAGAACTGACGTAAAATGAAGAGGTTCTACCGAGAAATCGAAACCAATTTCACCAGAACAAACAATTATCTGCCGACACAAGTCAAAGAAGGAAGCTTCTATGTGGCCGATCAATTTGTTAGAAAAGACAGCCAAATCTACCCTAGATAACATCTTGGTCTTTTAAAAGAATATCCAAGATTACATTGAACAATGTATTTGATACGCGACATCTGGAGACAAAGAGATGATGGTCATAGTTGGAGCGCTTTTGATCATAGGTCAATTCAATTAGAGGCGATCTTTCGCTCGAGCCAAAGAAGGGTGCCTCCTCTACGTAGTAATAGTACCCAAATCCCCACAGTCACAAACACACACCACCCAATCGTCTTAAATGAAGAATACAATTAAAGAATGTAGTTCTACATATCCTTAAAAAAAAGGACGAGATGGTCGAATCTGGAATGTTTTTGATCGGCGAGAGAACCTCTTCCCATCAAATACTGTTATGGCGAGGTATTTTGAGGACATGCGACTCTTAACTTAACCGAATTTGTATCTCTGGTGTGTGCGATATGTTCAATCACACGAAGCAGTACTGCCGTGACGGTTTCGATTCCCTGTCAAACCACTTCCCTCTCCCCTCCCCTTTTCTCTTAAGATACAAAGACTCGAGTGTCACAACTTTCAATTTCCTTAAAGCTAAATCTTGGTACAGGGTTTCAAAATAAAGAGGAAATAAACATATACAACTATCTCTACCACCTGCTTCTTTAAAACAGACGGTGAAAACAAGCAGAAATAATTGACTGGTACTTTATTTTATCAAGTTCGAAAGGATGAAAAGTGAAGTTGACTTCGCCAGCATTTGAACTCAAAACGTAACGAGTTGGCAAGTAACGCCGCCAAGCATTTTGTCCGACGCACTAACGAGTCTGCCAACTTGATAATAGGCTCAAGGCCAGAAATTTTGAATGGAAGGGGTTAGTCGATAACATTGACTCAGTACTTGAGTGGTACTTTATTTTATCAAGAGATGAAGGCAAAGTTGACATCGATTGAATTTGAACACAGGAGATAAAAGAAGAAAAAAAATTCATAATGATTTCAGCAATTATTAATTATTTAAAGATCGCCAAATATAATAATTTCTTTTATTGGTCTCAGGGGCGATACTTGGTTTTGTAATTCCCACATATATATATATATATGTACCTAAGAACCAAAGACTGACGCCTCAAGGGCCCACAGAAGACATCGAAAGACGATATTAATTAAAAGAAACCGAAATACAACACGTAAAATAAATTCTGCAAACATTACAAGAAAATAATAAAAGTCGATATTTTCTCTGAACTGTGAAAGGAACACAAATGAATGGGAACAACAACATCGATGTGAATTTGGAAGCAGATTTTAAACATGTGTGAATGAACTATTAAAAATATATATACATATATAGATATATGAGAAAAAAAGGATAAGAAATTTCTGGTCAACTAACCTCTCTGAACTTTGCCGACCTCGGGAAGACATTCTTGCGAATCAGTTTTGTCTGCCATATCCATAGAATTGAAACATTGGCCTTTAAGACAAGGCAACCACAGAGACAGAAATAGTAATTAAAAATATATAACGAGAGAGTGGAGAAGAGAAATAGTAAATGATAGATGGATAGATAGATAGATGGAACCTTGTTCACATCAAGAAGGACGTCCAAGCATGTATCGCAAAACGAGCTATTAATGCTCGGACCGGGGTAGACTACTAATTAATACGGTTGTTGAGTTTTATCCAGGGTGGAAAGCGCTGTTGTTGTAGTTACTGTTGTTTTCGTAAAACACCCGCAATCGGTGAATTATATGCATGCATCTTTATATATAGGTATGTGCGTGCTTATACGCGCGCGCGTATATATTTGTGTGAGTGCGTGAGTGTATGCCTGTGTATGTATTTAACATATATGTATGTGTGTGTAATAATAAATCTCTGAGCGAGGTGTATATCAAAGAAGCCACGATTCTATTGTTTAATGAGAAAAAAATCCGTCGACACGAGTTTAGTTAGCTGGAAGCCATGCCGTAGTTAAAGAGATAGAGACAGGCCATCGGTGTGTCTAAAAACAATAATAACACCAAGGAAGACTGGTTTGTCTTGTGCATGTGTGAGTAAACCACACCTCACTTCGCCTTAGACTCTCAATCTTTCTCTCTTTTCACTCCCTCTCTCGATCTCTATCTCTTTCTTTCTAGCTATTTCCACCTTTATGTATTCCTCTCTCCACCACTCTCCCGCTCTCTCTTTCAAATTGTCTTTATTTCTCTCGACCTACCTCCACTCCTCTCTCTTTTCATCTCTCTCTCTCTCTAACTGCCTCCACGTCTATCTCTCTCCACCCCTCTCTTTCTAATGGTCTCTATATCTCTCTCGCCACCGGCTTTCTGCACCCTCTCTATCTTTTCATTTCTCTCTCTCTACTTCCCTCTTTTTTACCGCCCTCTCTCTTCTATTTTCAGCTCTTCCTTTCTCTCTCTCTTACTCTCCCTCCATATCTTTCTATATTTCTTTTGCTTTCTCTCTCTATAACGTTCTTTTCAATCTGATAGTCTCCCTTCCACTACGTCTCTCTCTCTCTCTCTCTGTCATTTCCTATCGATTCTCTCCTCCTCTCAGTCCTGTGTCTATTATTTTGTCACTACCTCTCACTCACTAACTCTCTTTTTCTCTTTCTCTCCTAAATTAAATCTTTTACTTTTCTCTGCTCTATCTCCAGCTTTTGTCTCTCTATCTCTCTTTCATCCTTTTCACTTATGTCTTACTCTTTCTCTCAATCTGTCGCTCCTTTATCGTCCCCTTTCTCTCCATCTGTCTGTCTATTTCTTTCTTTCTTTCACCCTTTCTATGTTTGTTGCTCTATTTCTCCTTCTCTCTTCTTTTCACTCTTCCCATCTATATCTCATTCATTTTCTGTCTGTTGCTTTCTCTTTCTGTTGTACTCTCTTTTCCTTTCCTTTCTCTCTCTCTCTCTCTCTCTCTCTCTCTCTTTCTCTTATTCTATCGCTTTTGTTTCTCTATCTCTCCGTCTCATTCGTTCTACCCCCCTCTCTCTTTCCTCCTCCAGCCATCGCCACTGTGTAGTTGACAATAATTACTGTTGTTCTTATTGCAGTTGTGGTTTGTATAAAACGATACAGCAAAACAAGCCACCAATCCATCAACATCACGCCAGCAACACTACCACCGCCATCACTTCACTTCCTCCACCTGTACATCGCCATCTTCACCACCCTGCTGTCCCTATAACGCTCTACCCCTCCATACACACAGCCACCGCTACACCGCAGCCACCATCATCATCACAACCACCACCACCACCACTACCACTGCAACGCGATCACCACCACCTTCACCACTGCACCGAAACCACCACCACTATCACTAAATAACGTTTGCAAATGAACTTACCTTTCTACTAGAGCGGTGGAGGAAAAAGGAGGATCACCGAATGTGAAGAGTGGGTTGAGGAGATGGGCAACAGTTAGTGACGGAGGTTCATATAGGGGAGGAGGCACAATTAGAGAGGAAAAGGAAGGCGAAGAGTGGGAGAGATTGAAAGAAAGAGAGAGAGAGATTAAGAGAAAGGGAGAGAAAAGAGAATATTGGATCGAGAGAGAAATAGATAGGCAGACAGACAGATAGATAGATCGGTGCTGACACACGAAACTCTCGATCCTTGAGTCACTGTTACTTCTGCAAATATTAATAGAAAATAGATATATAAAGAGTTATATAGGTAGGAGGAGAGAGCGATAGATTAAAAAGAAAACACGGAGACGAGAAGGAATTAGAATGGTAGAAAGAAGTATGAGAGAGGGACACACAGCTGACAGACAAAGAGAGAGAGAGAGAGAGAGAGAAGGAAAACAAAGGGACAGAATGAGAGAGGAAAAGAAATATAGATACGAGAGAGAGAGAGAAGGAGATGGGGTTGAAGTAGAAAAGTCAACGAAGAAGAGAGAGAGATAAAGGGACTTAGAAGAAGAAGAAAAAGAAGAAGCAACCGCAGATGCTGAGGAAAAGTTGTGATGTCTGCTAGTAAAAAATTCAGTTAACATTTGTAAAATAAGATGTTGGTGTATGTCGTAAGAAAGGGAAGAGAGGTGAGCTCTGACATTGAGAAACGGGTGGGGAAGGAGGATGCTTCTTTTTTTTGAGTACTGCTTTAAAGTATTGAGTGATTTTTTTTTCCTTCTTGTATTACGTTTAGTTAATGATATACACACACATATGTATATATATAATATTAGGGACACAATCCAAAATTACAGGTAAAAACTCAATTAAAATCAATTTATAAAAAATTAAAATTAAATTAAGCTTTATAGATTAAATATATATATATAAATATATAGTTTTAGGGAAAAGAACCAAGTTTCAAGAACTCATCGATGAAAATCCACTGTCACATATAGAAAAATTAACAATTAAAAGCACAATAAATGAGTATAATATAAGACAAAGTAAATAACATAAGATATATATATATGTATATGTGACACATATGTATGTACACACACACACATACACATGTATAGGTACGAAACGAGGTAGAGAAAATAGTATAAAGGTAGAATAAAATACTATTTTATTGAGGGTAAAATCTAAACAAAGAAAACAAAAGACCCCTTCACTACGAACGATTACGTGAACCCGAGCAACAGCTTGTATGATTAGAGGCATTTAAAAGTTGAACAAAACGTTACACATGGCCGCGAGTGATATACACACACACACACACACACACATATATATATATATATATATATATATATATATATATATATATATATATATATGTTAAAGTCTGTCATACGGGCCATGACGAAGGGAAATAGCCCTGAAACTCGAGTCGCCTTTATATATATATATATATATATATATATATATATATATATATATATATATATATATATTTATATATTTATATATTTGATCCTTTATATTGAACACTCAATATTTCATCTACATTCAATACTTTCTTTCAGGGTGCCATCCATTTTTATGTTATTTTATTTTATATTGTATATTGTATATCATATTATATATTGTATATTCCATATTCTATACCCCACATTGGTTCTGCAGGAATATAAATAAAACATAAAAAACAGACAGTGTTGGAACTCTTTTAAGCAAAATAATATATTCCTCTATACACAATCATACAAAAAAGCCCACCTTTTTTGTATTTATTTTTACTCGCATATATATATATGTATATATATATATATATATATATATACGCGCATACACACGCATATTTATTTCTTTATTGCCCACAAGGGGGCTAAACACAGAGGGTACAAACAAGGACAGACAAAGGGATTAAGTCGATTGCGTAACTGGTACTTATTTAATCGACCCCGAAAAGATGAAAGGCAAAGTCGACCTCAGCGGAATTTGAACTCAGAACGTAACGGCAGACGAAATACCGCGAAGCATTTCGCCCGTCGTGCTAACGGTTCTGCCAGCTCGCCGCCTTCACATATATACAAAGGGAAAGGAAGCTGAAACTTCAGTCACTGCCAGAATTTTACTAGAAAGCAGTTTAATAAATATGTGTTCTACTAAAAGAGAAATCATGAATAATCCTTCAGTTTAGTGTTAAATTTATTTTCATATATAACTTCACATAAAAAAACGAACATTTATACATACCCCACACATACATACATACATACATACATACATACATACATACATACATGCATGCATACACTTACAAAGGGCGGGCCAAAAGTCACGCACCAAAACAGCATCGTTATCATCATCATCATCATGAAAAATCTTTTGGCCCACCCTGTATCCATAAACTTTTCCCCCACCTCCTCTTCCGGTCTTTTCACAATGTAACCTCGTGGGCATCGGTACCATTTCCTCTTTCTCCGTTTTTCCATTCTCCGAACTTTCCATCTTTCCGACGAAGGGCTACGCCCGAAACGTCATACACTCTCTCTTTCCTTTCCCGAGCGTCCAATAACACTATCCGTATCACGTCCTCACTTTGTTGTTTTTTTGTTATTGTTTTTTTTTAACTATATATATATATATATATATATATATATATATATATATATATATATATAATAATACAAAGAATATATATACATGTATACACACATATATGTACATACTTACATCTACATGTGTATATACATGCATATCAGGGTACAGGACGTTAGAACAATAAACTACAGACAACGGAACGAACACATAGGAAAACGGAAAGCCCCTTGGAATATCCCTTCATATGTGTGTGTGTGTGTGTGTGGAGAGATTGACAACTAGAGAGAGAGTTTGTGCTGGTGGCCAGGTGTGGTCTAGCATCGTGTGATGGTAATGTAGTGTTGACAGGAAAAAGGAAACAAGAAATCTGACGAAAAAGAGAGCTGAACAGAAATTTAGTGAAGGGACTGAGAAATTTGCTTGAATTCTGTTAACCACCATTCTGGATAAACACCCTTCCCCTGCATCTACACCTACCAGCCAAGGAGTCTCCGTGCAATCGCTAGGCCTGCTAGAAATAGCAACTAAACATACTTCGAATCACATCACACCCCATAGAGTTTAAAGAAATGAAAGAACATTTTGAAATAATTGTGTTGGTCATTGTTGGAATGTCTTTCATCATAGGTCTGCTTCAGCCGAGCTGGGCTGAACTATACAACAATTACCACTCCTTTCGACAACCACTCCGTCGGTTACGACGACGAGGGTCCCAGCTGATCCGATCAACGGAACAGCCTGCTCGTGAAATCAACGTGCAAATGACTGACCACTCCACAGACACATGTACCCCTAACATAGTTTTGAGGGAGATTCAGCGTGACACAAAATGTGACAAGGCTGGCCCTTTGAAATACAGGTACTACTCATTTTTGCCAGCTGAGTGGACTGCAGCAACGTGAAATAAAGTGTCTTGCTCAAGGATACAATGCGCTGCCCGGAATTGAACCCACGACCTTACGATCATGATCCAAATGCCCTAACCACTAAGCCATGCGCCTTCACTATATATGTGTGTGTGTGCATGTGTGGTGGGTGGGTGTGCATGTTAGTGTCGCCTAATGAAGGTGCATGGCTTAGTGGTTAGGGTTTCGGCTCATGATCATAAGGTCGTGAATTCAGTTCTTGGTGGCACATTGTGTCCTTGAGCAAGACACTTATTTCATGTTGCTCCATTCCACTCGGCTGGCTAAAAAGGATTGTACCTGTTATTCAAAGACCCAGCCTTGTCGCATTCTATGTCATGCTGGATCTCCCTAAGAACTACATTAAGGATACTTGTGTCTGTGGATTACTCAGCCATTTGCACGTTAATATCATGAGCAGGCTGTTCCATTGATTGGACCAACTGGAACATTTATTGTCATAACTGACGGAGAGCCAGATAAGTTAGTGTCTCCTTTTCTTAACAGTGAATGATAGTCGTAAACAAGTGTCACTGTCATACAAGCAGAGTATTTCATTTCTGATCTTTTTTTATGATAATATATCCAACTATGTGGAGGCGCAATGGCCCAGTGGTTAGGGCAGTGGACTTGTAGTCATAGGATCGCGGTTTCAATTCCCAGACCGGGCATTGTGAGTGTTTATTGAGCGAAAACATCTGAAGCTCCATGAGGCTCCGGCAGGTGATGGTGACGAACCCTGCTGTACTCTTCCACCACAACTTTCTCTCACTCTTACTTCCCGTTTCTGTTGTGCCTGTAATTCAAAGGGTCAGCCTTGTCACACTGTCACACTGAATATCCCCGAGAACTACATTAAGGGTACACGTGTCTGCTCAGCCACTTGCACGTTAATTTAACGAGCAGGCTGTTCCGTTGATTGGATCAACTGGAACCCTCGACGTCGTAAGCGATGGAGTGCCAACAACAAAATATCCAACTATGGGGAAATATTAATTTACCTGGAAACAGGTGAGAGTTGACAACAGGAAGGGCATCCAGCTGTAGAAAATCAGTTTCCACAAATTCTGTTCAACCCATACAATCATTGTAAAGCAGATGTTAAAATGATGGAATGACGTAATATGTAGAGGTACAGTTGCTCCATCTTCTTCATGTGCAATACTTGCAGGTGTCAGCAATCATGGCTTTTCATCCATGCCCTCCCGTCCCACACACAACTTAGTAAAACTGGTCTTTATGAAGGCAGCTGATAAAGCTATCAAGTATGTTCCATCTCTGTCATCCACAGCTTCTTCTTCCATTCAGTTTCCTGGTTGTCACCAAACACAGCCTTACCTATTCCTTTTCCCTCAACCTGATATCTCCGTATACTCTGCTGCAGTGTTTATACACTCCTTGTGGTTTCTCCATTTGGTGTCTATGTCAGGTCTCTCAGTATCAGAGAAGTAGTTATTAGTTACTTTTGAAGTCTTCTTTGAACCGTTATATATCGGTTTACCTGAAAAGAAATAATACGGTTATTAATAAGAAGAGTTGAAACTAATGTATGCAAAATTGCATACATTACTAATGTATGCAAGATTGCATCACACCTTTTAGTCAGCCTATGAACTTTTCATCCTACCCTCATCTCTATTTTAAACTTCCATTGTGTATTTTTGTCAGATGTTCTGTTCTTAAAGAAGAATTATATTTAACTTTTGGTGATTTTATAGTATTCTGAAGGGTTTTCTCCTTTTATTTTACATTCATTTTAGTTGGAATTCTGTTTCTGGACTGAACAGCAGGGCTCACAACAAGACTTTTATAATGTTTCTCATAATTTCTTTGTAATCCCCTACTACTTCAGGGTTACTTTTTTTTTTAGCAGGAATTGGGAGTGGGGGATGTTACTTAGATTGGGTTGGAATTTTTTTAATGAAATCATCTCTATTTCATAGACATTACGGAGCAGGCTTCTAGCTATTTTGTCAATCTGAATACATTTCCCTCTCTGAAATAACCTTAAATATTACAAAGCATTTAATAGTAGGCAGACTATCTAACCAAATGGGACTTATTTACAGTTAGATGGACTGTATGTACCACATGGTGCCTTTTTACAAACAGGTGGTTTATACCACTACATGGTACTTTTTTATTCACTTAGGTGGACTGTACGTATCACATGATGTAAACACTTTCTTTCCATGTGACTGATGTGTGGGAAAAAGAGGAAGACAGTCTCCTAATGAACCATTTCACTGGACCTGTTAGAAGCATAGAAGATTCAGCTATTATCACGCTGCTGGACATCTGTCACTGAGAACCCATAACAGGGTAATCTGGCAGCTCTGGCAACCATAGCAGATGGTTCTCATCAGTCAACAATAGAATTTTAAGTGCTTTTATGCACCACAAGTCCTTATGAGAAATCCTCTCACGGTAAATAATGCAGCATTCTGTGTTCTAGCACAACCTCCATGTTAATTTGGAGATCGACATTACAAATATGCAAATTATGTTAATTTATGACTACTTTCTATAACAGCTAATGTATGTTGTTGACTGGGAAAGATTGTAATACTCCCTCACAAAAAGTATTATGGAACCGCAATCGTTTCTATAAGAATATTCCATGTAATTTTCATATTCACCCTGTACACTTAAGCAAAAGTTGGATGTTGTAGTCACTCATTCATCATTTTCTGTGTTAGCTTGAGTTCTGTCTTTAACTTTGGCAGGCCTTTAACCCGTTAGCATTCAGATTATTCTATCAAATTTAATACTTCTTCATCCATATTGTTTTAAGCTAATCATGCATTATTTCGTAGCTTCAAGGTTTCAATGATGTCATCACCTATTTTTAGAATGACATTATAGGTTGGTGTGAGATACCAAATCTGGGCAGTTTTAACATAAAACAGGTAGATCATTTGGGCCAGATATGGTCAGTTTAAACACTAAAGGGTTAAAGTTCTTTTGTATCTGTAACTGCTCATCTCTTGTGCAATTATATAGTTCTTCTGATGTATTTAACTTTCAAGAATTGAAAAAAAAAAAGACATGAAATTTCTTAACACAGGAAATGGATATGGAAAAGGCCAAGAGAAATCCTTAAAAAAATCAGATTTTGTGTTAATGAAAAATAACACAGATTAAAAGTTGTAAAAACTATCCAGGAACAGAACACAGTAGTACTACAATCTAACTGTGACGTTGGCATCGATGTGTAGTTAATAAACTCACTTTTAACCCTTTAGCATTTAAACCGGCCAAAAGTATTCTGCCTGTTTTATGTTCAAACTGGCCAGATCTGGTCTCTCACACCAACCCTACAATATCGTTTTAAAAATTAACAGCTAGCTCATCAAAATCTCATAGCTACGAGGTAATTCATGATTAGTTCAAAACAATGTGGATAAAAAAGCATTAATTTTGGCAGAATAATGTGAACACTAAAGGGTTAAACCATGTGGTTTTGGATTCAGCCTCCACTGCACATCACCTTGGACAAGTATCTTCTTCTATAGCCTCAGGCCAACCAATGAGTGAATTTGGTTGACAGAAACTGTGTAGAAGCCTATTGTGTGTGAGAGTGTACACATATGCATATGTGTGTGTGCTTGTGTATGGGTATGTGCGTATGTACGTGTGCATGTGTGTGTGTGTGTGTATTTGTCTCTCCCCAACACAGCTTGACAACTGGTGTTACTTTGTTTACATCGCCTTAACTTGTAAGTTCAGCAAAAGCGATTGAAAGAATAAGTGCCAGACTTTAAACTGTGTACCAGTGTCAATTTGTTCATTAAAACCCTTCAAGGTGATGCCCCAGTATGGCTGCAGTCCATGGCTAAAAAAAGCAAAAAACAATGTAAAATAAAGGAGGAAAGAAACCTCCCAAATTCTGTATGATCACCAAAGCTGAACATACAACTTCTTAGAAAGCAAAACACCAGGGAAGAAAACATAAAGGAGACTTAATATATATATATATATATATATATAGAGAGAGAGAGAGAGAGAGAGAGTGCAGGAAGTTCTAACAAATGTAGTAACCTATTGGAGAAGCCTCAAGGTGTGTCTAAACACAACAGAAGAGAATACAATATCATAAGTTAGAGCAAGTAACATACAAGACTGACTGATAAGATAAAATATTCACATGAGAAAGAGAAGAATAAAATGAAGACAAAGACCAAAAATCTAAAGAACTGACAGAAATAGAGAGATAAAAAAGGAAATGTGAAGAGTGGTTGAATGGGGAATGTGAGAAACAGTGAGAAAGTATTCCTCAGGGATTCACAAAGTGTGCAACCGAAATATCAAGCAACTGACAGATATAAAGAGATAAATGGGAAATATGAATAATAGGCACAGACATGGCTGTGTGATTAAGAAACTTGCTTAACAACGATGTGGGTTTCGAGTTCAGTCCCACTGTGCAGCACCTCGGGCCAGTATTTTTTACTATAGCTCAGGGTCTGACCAACGTCTTGTAAGTGAATTTTGTGGACAGAAATTGCCTGGAAGTTCATGGTATATTATATATATATATAGAGAGAGACACACACAAAAACAGACATACACACACACCCACATGTATGTGTCTTTGTTTTTCAACTCAGCCCACTGTTTGAAAACTGGTGTTGGTTTGTTTATGTCCCCATAACTCAGCAGTTCAGCAAAAGAGACCACTAGAATAAATATCAGACTTGAAAAGCAAACAAATACACACACACAAGTACTTGGGGTTGATCTGTTTGACTAAAACCCTTGAAAGTGGTGCTCCAGCATGGCTACAGACCAATGAATGAAGCAAATAAAAGATAAATGATAGAATGTAGTGGTTGGATGAGGAATGTGAGAATATCAAGAAGCAATTCCTGAGGGATTTACATAAAGTTTACCAAAATATGAAACAACCGAAGGAAAAACAAACCTACTTGTTCACAGAGCACTGAAATCTAAGAGAGAGACTTAACAATGGTAAAAGATACAAGAAATTCTTGGAAGATTATGTGAATATATCAGGGAATTATTTATGAGATAGCAAAGAGTGGCACAATCTATTTGGCTGCCAACAGGTACCATATGAAGGTACTGTACACTTAGCTGTAAATGTGTATCAAATGTGGGTACAACCCACCTAGCTGTGAAGAGGTACCATGTGGATTGATATGGTCCATCTTGCTGTTAATAGGTACCAAGTTCAAAGGTACAATCACCTTAACTGTAAATAGGTACCATGTGAATGGTACCTATTTACAGGTACCTATTCATCAAGATGAATGGTACCTATTCATCATCATCATCATTTAATGCCTGTTTTCCATGCTGGTAAGGGTTGTACAGTTGGACAGGAGCTGGCAAGGCCAGGAGTTGCACCAGGTACCATAGTCTATTCTGGCATAATTTCTAGTTCACCTAATTGTAAACAGGTACCATGTGAAGGTATAAATTATCTAGCTGTAAATAGGTACTAGGTAGAGGTACAATCTATCTACAAGGTGGTATCAAAAAGTTCCTGGACTAGTTCTGTAGCATGCCAACTGATGACAGCACATGATTGTGTGCACAGTGAGAGCTAGCAGTGACCTTCATGAGGTAGTGTGCCGAGTAGCATTGCTGTGTTTACTTCACAAGTTGTGAAATTTGTGTTTTTGTGATTGCATGCATGCTGTAGTCTGTGATTGGAACAAAGAGCCAACTTGAAGTTTTGTGTTAAACTTGGGAAGTCTGCTACGGAGACATTCTGCATGATTTGGCAAGCTAATGGCAAAGAGGCAATGGGTTGTATGCACTGTTTCAAGTGGCACGGGCACTTCAAGAGCAGAAGAACCTCCCTGGAAGACACCTGCCACAAGCATCACTGCTGGAAATGTGGAGAAAATTCATCAGCTTGTTCATGACAATCATCAGAAGACAATTAACGATGTTTTGAAGTGTTTGAGGGAAGACATTTGGTGGAAGCGACCAGATCTGTGGAATGCAAAGAATTGAATTCTTCATGATGACAAAGCACCCTGTCACCAAACTCTTCTCACTTGTGAATTTCTTGACAAAAACAATATGGTATCACTTCTACACCTGCCCTGTTCACCAGATTTAGCACCTGTGAACTCTCATCTCTTCTCCCAAGATGAAAACGCAGCTGAAAGGTTGCTGTTTTAACACCGTTGTCAAGATCAAGGTCTTTGACTCGCTTATGGAAAATAACTTCCAGGCTGGATTCCAAAAGTGGCAGGAATGATGGGACCAGTGTATTGCTGCACAAAGTGACTATTTTGAAGGGGATGATGTTAAAACAGTTATTTTTTCATTAAACATTACTAGTCCGGGAACTTTTTGATACCACCTCATAGCTGTAAATGGATACCATCTATCAGTAATTAGGTCACCATGTGATATCTACAATCTACCTAAGTGTAAAAAAGTACCATGTGGTGGTATAAACCACCTGTTTGTAAAAAGGCACCATGTGGTACATACAGTCCATCTAACTGTAAATAAGTCCCATTTGGTTAGATAGTCTGCCTACTATCAAATAGGTACCACGTGAAGGTACATTCATTTTCTGTGAGCTACAAATGCTTTGCTGGTTTTAGTTATCATCTTCACATTCTACCAGAGTAAAATAGACTGGCTTCTTCTCCAGGGAGATAAATGTTTCTTAACTGGGTTAAATTCCTCATCAGTGTTGGATAATTACCCAAGATGTATTGCTTCCATGAGATGGAAAGACAGGATGTTGCAGCATTTATGATTTGATAAAGATGCATGAGGGAATAAGTGAATGTTTTTGTACCTGGGTACTGAAAGTACGTATTATGTATGAATAAAAGTCTGGATGGTCACATTTGAATTGTTTTTATCACAGATTTTGTTGTAGCTGTAGTTGTTAAACTTTAGGTTAACCCTCCTGGAACAGACCTTTGACCAAAGACGTTCTAGTCATAACCACAACAGCATTATCCACTGTATTTCTATCAGTTCTTTAAGGTTTGAGGTAGATTCGGCTGCTATTTCTAGTAGAGGTTCCCATTTTAGCTGGTTCAAGTTTATGAAGAACGATGATTGCAGGCAGGGAATGGAAGATGAAGCAAGAGTTTTACTAGAATTTTAGTCATGCATATTAAGTGTGTCCAACTAAGAATTGAAACCGAATGGCAAAATCTATAGCTGAACACCACAATGACACAAATCTGGAGAGCTGAAGTAACATGAAGAGATCTGGGACTGAATTCTTTCCCTCCGTCGCCGATGGTAGGTAAAGTTTGCCTTGATTGTGTTTGAACTCAACATGTTGAGGCTAGATAGTTCAGTCAGTGAGTATAACCCTTTAATGAACCTAACAGACGGGATGATCACGGCTGGAACCTCTTTGGTTGATTAAAGGCCTGTTGGATCAGAGCTGACCTATGGTTAAACAAAAACAACAACAACAACATAGGACACATTAGATAATACAGTCCTAGATATTCTTACGTATGAATAAAAGACTGGATGGCCACAACAGGATTGTCTTTCGTTATAGGCCTACTGGATCAGAGTTGACCCTACAGTTAAACAACAAGAAGAGGGCCCATTAGATAATGTAGTCTTAGATACACTATGTCTAAATAAAAGACTGGATGGCCACAACAGGATTGTCTTTCGTTATAGGCCTACTGGATCAGAGTTGACCCTACGGTTAAACAAGAAGAAGAGGGCCCATTAGATAATGTAGTCTTAGATACACTATGTCTAAATAAAAGACTGGATGGCCACAACAGGATTGTCTTTCGTTATAGGCCTACTGGATCAGAGTTGACCCTATGGTTAAACAACAAGAAGAGGGCCCATTAGATAATGTAGTCTTAGATACACTATGTCTAAATAAAAGACTGGATGGCCACAACAGGATTGTCTTTCGTTATAGGCCTACTGGATCAGAGTTGACCCTACGGTTAAACAACAAGAAGAGGGCCCATTAGATAATGTAGTCTTAGATACACTATGTCTAAATAAAAGACTTGGATGGCCACAACAGGATTGTCTTTCGTTATAGGCCTACTGGATCAGAGTTGACCCTATGGTTAAACAACAAGAAGAGGGCCCATTAGATAATGTAGTCTTAGATACACTATGTCTAAATAAAAGACTGGATGGCCACAACAGGATTGTCTTTCGTTATAGGCCTATTGGATCAGAGTTGACCCTATGGTTAAACAACAAGAAGAGGGCCCATTAGATAATGTAGTCTTAGATACACTATGTCTAAATAAAAAGACTGGATGGTTACATTTGAATTGTTTTTAATTATCGTTCTATTAGATCAGAGCTGACCAATTGTTGAACGAATTCTATTTCCACCGCTACTACAAACTAATATCAGTCAAGAAGAGAGTTGTTGCGTGCTCAATGGCTGTCAAATTTCCCTCAAGTCACAAGCTCCTATATTTAAGAGATGGAAGGACACATAAGATAGCGTAGTTCTAGCTAGATTATATCAGAATAATGGATCGGATGGCCACAATTAGAACATCTTTGATTACAGTTCATTTATAGAAAGATAAACGTGACGTGATTGAAGGGAGGTAATTCCTATTGCTTCATTATTACCCTAAATAGGATACCACGTTGCCAGTCAAATTTCCTTTCATTATAAAACTTATACTGAAAATGGCAAATATACTTCACTTTATCGTGCAGTTACTGTAGACTCCATTCTCTTATATATTTAGTTTTAATACACAAAAAATAAGTCATCTTTCAATTGATTCAAAATATTAATTAAGTAGTATGTTGTATTTCTTTCTATTGTTCAAGCTTTCTGTATTTTACTAGTAATTAATTAGATTAACCATAACTTAACTACTAGTACAACGGATTGGACCATGACCATTTCCTGATACGTTATCGAGGATGTAGATTAGGTTTATTTTCATAAAATTTAAAAACAAAAACAAAAACAAAAAGAAAATAATACTTAGGAGTTTCGGTTCATCCTCCTCCAATTTTTATTTATAGTTTTCCCCCGAAAAATTTGCTCGCATAATAATTCTTACACATTTTTGGTACGAGGCCAGCAGTTTCAGGAGGACTGCTTGGCTGGTACTTCTTTTTTATCACCCCCCCCCCCCGCATAAGGTGAAAGGCAAATTTAACCTCAGCAGGATTTACGCTCAGAAAATGAATGTTCGAGAGAAATGCTGTTAGGTTTTTATTTCCGACGCTAAAATAAGTTCGTCACTTAATTTGTTAGAATAATAATAATGAATGAAACACATATCATAACTAAAGTGTGAGAATTACTCTCACTTTTCCACAAAGATTTCATTCAGATAATTTTCCTGAGTAAAAAAAATAAGATGGAAAGTGACAAGTTTCAGCCCAAAGAAAAAAAAAAAAAAGAGGGTTTTACGTTCTTCTTTTCAAAGGAGTGAAGGGCATTAGAAAAATTTCTATCAGTACCACCCCCTTTTTTCTTCCCAGTTTTTATAATTTACATCTTCGAAGACATATCATGAAAATTTCATTGAAAAAGGACACATTTAACACAGTCTGAAGGGAGAAGGAATGATACTTATAAAAAAAAAAAAATGGCGTTGCGAGGTTTCTTCCGAGTTTTGAACCATCGCTCGGATCTTTTTGGTTTGACGGGCAACATTTGTTTTCTTAACGAAACACTTTCAAACTTGGGATACTGGTAGAATGTGTCATATAAAACAACTTTTTCTCTTAGCCTTCTTAACAAAAATTAGTTCTTAATAAGTGATTTCATGTTAAAGTTGTCATATTTGTGTAATTTCAACCAATCACTGACGTCTATTCAGCTGAATACAGTTAGTGCCGTAGTGTTAGTTTTAGGGTTACGGTTAGGGTTATGATTGTTTTTGCCATAACCTCACTCATAACCCTAACCCTAAAACCCGAACCCTAACCCAAACGCACGAACGATGTTATAAATAACAGTACCGCCGATAGTTGTTGTTGACAAACAACGGCACTAATTTTATTCAAGGGAAAAGATCCCATAACACCGTTACAATATGTTGTTTACATTCTACGGCACTAACTGTATTCAGTTGAATAGACGTCAGTGATTGGTTGAAATTACACAAATACGACAACTTTAACATGAAATCACTTATTAAGAACTAATTTTTGTTAAGAAGGCTAAGAGAAAAAGTTGTTTTATATGACACATTCTACCAGTATCCCAAGTTTGAAAGTGTTTCGTTAAGAAAACAAATGTTGGATCTATTTTAAAACGGGGGCCACATTTTTCATTAATGTTTTACGTAGTGTTTTTGGTACCGAAAGACTTTCAAACTTCGTATACTTATCTATTTTGTGTTATAGAACAGAAAAATATTTGTGTATTTGAATTTATTTCATGTAAAAAATTGTCTTATTTCGATAATTTCAACCAATCACTGACAAGTATTCAGTTGTTTATATTTACTCCTTTGGCTGATTAAGCGATGTAAAGCGTATTTAATCTCCATACCTTCGTTTTTTTTGCTTTTTTCATTTCAAATTTGCTTTAACCCTAACCCTAGGGTTAGGGTTAATTGTTTCAGAATCGTTTGTTTATGTAGTCGGCACTTAATGTATATCGGCTGAATGGACGTCAGTGATTGGTTGAAATTACAGAAATACGACAACTTTAACATGGAATAACTTATGGATTTCTTTTTTTTTAAAGAATACTAAGAGAAAAAGATGTTTTATATGACACATTCTACCAGTGTTCCAAGTTTCAAAGTGTTTCGTTAATGAAAAATGTGGCCCCCGTTTTAAAAAAGATCCCAAATGTTGTCTGTCAAACCAAAAAGATCCCGTGGTCCTATCTGTTGTAAATGTTATTAATTTGTGGTTAATTAAGTTAATTACCTCAGTAGAAAATTATAGAAGACGTCACTAATACAAAGAAAACAAAATGCAATTTGACTAATAAACAGTTTGAATCAATTGAAAGATTAATTACACTTTGTGTATTAAAAACTAAATATTGAGTTGTCACATAAATTCGTTCGTTTATCAAATGTCTGGAAAGACGTAAAATTTATTCAAATTTCAAAAACAAAAAACAAAAGTTGTAGAGGGAAAATAGAGCTATAAAAATACATAAAAGACTACGATAAAAAATGTTATATATGTTAATTCAAATAATATTGGAAAATAATTAAAATAGATGGAACCCACCCCCAAAACAAACGAGAAAGAGTGACTGTTAGTTCTTTGATATATCAATTAAACAAGGAATCAATAGGGATTACCTCCCTTTAATCACGTTTTAAGTTTGGTGTCAGCTCAGATCGTCACTGATTGCGGCTTTCTTATTTCTGTTTTATGTATCGCTCCATTAAAAAAATATATATATATAGTTCCATGTGATTTGAGGGAAATTTGACAGATATTGAGAATGTAACGACTTTCTTCTTGAGTAATATCAGTTTGTAGCAGCAATTGTTGTTAAGGGCATTCTACGACCTATCATCAAAGAAAACTCCTAATTCCAGCCATGACCACCCAATCTTTTATTGAGGCATAAGTGTATCTCGGACTACGTTATCGAATGTGTCCTCCCATGTTTTTGATGTTGTTTACTGTAGGTCGGTTCTAATCAAACAAGTATATCACCAAAGAGATTCCAGCCGTAGCTATCCCGTCTGTTAGGCTTGTTAAAGGACTACACTCACCGACTTAACTATCTAACCTCAACATGTTGAGTTCAAATACAATCAAGCTAGATTTCACCTACCAATCTCTCCGATGACAAAGGGTACCAGACGTGTACATAATCACATCAACTTTATAGTTTTGCAGATTTGAAACCGCGCCCTTATAATCAGAGTCGAATAACTTTAACCATTAGTCATTGAAATATGCTGTCATCCACTTTACTGTTTGATCTTCATGTAGCTGGCGCCCCTAGGTATTTCTATCTCCCTCTGTTCATTCTTATGAGTCGATAATAGATCCTTATAAGTATTTAATCTTTTTGCTAATGTAAATCTTTCAAGGCGAAACCCCCAGTATGTTCGCAGTCCAATAACAAGTGAAAGATATATAAAAGAATCGAGAAATATGGAGATAAGGTCTATTAATGAGATATTTTGAAGTGAATTCATTTATAATAGTAATGAATGTATTGCATTCAGTGCTCAGGTGCACGAAATCGTTGGAAACGTTTAAAAGAAAGAACAACAATCATAGCCAAAACATTAAGGGGTGACCTGGCAGAATCGTTTGCACGCCAAACAAAATGTTAAGTGTTATTTCTCCCGGCTTTATAGTCCGAGTTCAAATTTTCCTGAAGTTGACTTTACCTTTCGGGGTCGATAAAAATAAAAAGTTGTCGAGCACTGGGATTGATGAAATTGACCATGCCGCTACCCCCAAATTTCAGGCTTTGTGCCTATTTGTAGAATGAAAAAGAATGACAGCCAGAAATACACGCACAGTACATAATAAAACGCACGGTGTAATGTTGCCGTATTTTAGAAAGCATGGAATTTTAGAAGGATGCAGTGTCTTAGTTTATGACACATTGAGTTAAAACTCCCTTAAATGATAAAAAAGAGGAAAGCATCATGTGTGTTTCGAAACAGGCATCTTCTGCAACCCGGGTAGATGTGCTACTTAGATCATTCTACTCCGTTTCTTTCTTTAATTTTGATGCTGTTATCTTTACCGGCGAGAAAGTTTGTTGATACCTAAAACAGAAATAGCACTTTTTTTCGTTATTTTCCCAGTTTTCTTGTTTGAAAATCCATTTTGATATAATCTATTGTTTATCTTTGAATTCACTTCTAACACATAAATGATTTACATTCAAACGGTGTGACTTTTAAAGGTTTTCAGAGTTACCTCCCTTGCATCTCTAGCTTGAACGAAAGTGTTTCAGGAACACTTTTCTTTCTCTTTCTGTTTTATTCTTTTACTTGTTTCAGTGATTTGACTGCGGCCATGCTGGAGCACTGCCTTTAGTCGAACAAATCAACCCCAGGACTTATTATTTGTAAGCCTAGTACTTATTTTGCCGAATCGGTAAGTTACGGGGACGTAAACAGACCAACATCGGTTGTCACGCGGTGGTGGTGTGGCAAATACACGCACACAAATTTATATATATATATATATATATATATATATATATATATATATATATATATACAGTAGAACCTCGGTTTTCGAACAACTCTAATCACGAATAAATCGTACTTTATCTCCTGTCTTTTTCATATTCATTTAATACAGTAGTACCTCGGTTTACGAACGCCTCTGACCACAAATAAATCGTGCTTTATCTCTCTCTCTCTCTCTCTCTCTCTCTCTCTATATATATATATATATATATATATATATATATATATATATAAAGCACGATTTATTCACAATCAGAGTTGTTCGAAAATCGAGGTACTACTGTATGTGTGTGTGTGTATATATATATATATATATATATATATATATACATATATATAGATCGCTGGCTATTACACATTATTTATTTTCTCTCCTTGTTTCTTTTTGTGTTCCTTTCTGTGGAAGAGCGTAGGCTCGAAACGTTAAA
>NC_142953.1:15760307-15847807 GCF_046866305.1 Octopus bimaculoides
AACACTGGCTGAGAATTCCTTATACTGATCGATCAGTTTCGACTTTTCCCGTAGCCTCATCAGTGAGGACTGCTCTCTTGGCTGATTCTGGACTTAGTTCTCTATCAGTATATATATATTCATCATAAAAAAATATATATATGAGTGAGAGAGACTGATAGTTGATTGGTAAATTGACTGACAGGCAGATAAACAGACAAATAGGTTGGTATTTACAGAGTGCAGTTATGGAGGTTTAAATGTATGGCTGGATCATTAGCTCATTGGACCAAATACCTCCTGGTCTTAAATTACAGTCCTTTAAATTCTGAATCCTTTAAATTGCCAAGGTCAGCTCTGCCTTCCTGGTTGATAAAAGTTTCTCAGGTCCATTTAAGTACTGGGCTTGATATAATTTACTTAACTTCCCTGCTACCTAAATTTTTGGTTTTGCATCCATGTTAGGAATTGTTATTGTAGCACAATGTGTATGAAAATAATGGAAAATGGAACTATTTCTTCTTGAATTTAATGGCTGGAACTGCAAGGCAGAGATTCAGAAGAATGTCTTCCAATGTATTGGATTGTGAAATATGATACTCTGTTCCTTATAAGTTTGACTAGTAGTGTAATAGGATGAAAGTCAGGGACAAATAAGGTTGGTAAGAATTTGTAATGAGATCCTGGCTGTGATTTGAACCAGAGAATTCACAACCGTAGGCCACTATTCAATGATTAATAATTCCAGACTTAATTATTCTCAGTGTCTGAATTTCAGTAGTAAAATAGACATTGGTGTCTAGTTTTATAATGTCACAGTATTGACCAGACTATCAGATGTTGCTATACATCACTAGTCACAATGCACTTTGCATTGTTTTAGCTTTCAAATAATGACACCCAGCTGGTTAGGCGAGCAGGTCAACATACTCTCTGACTAGAAGACTATTCTATCACAAGGTTACCCATTAAATTATGGTATTTACAGAGTGCAGTTATAGAAGTTTAAATGTATGGCTGGATCATTAGCTCATTGGACCAAATGCCTTCTGGTCTTAAATTACAGTCCTTTAAATTCTGAATCCTTTAAATTGCCAAGGTCAGTTTTGCCTTCCTGGTTGATAAAATTTTCTCCGGTCCATTTAAGTTCTGGGCTTGATATAATTTACTTAACCTCCCTGCTACCTAAATTTTTGGTTTTGCATCCATGTTACTGGAACAACACACCATCCAGTCTGGAAATCGAACCTATGATCTAGCAACCGTGAGTGAAATATCCTAACCATTAGGCCATGTGCCTTCACACTTTCATAATTATCTGAAACTGTTTTATAGGGTGCCAAAATAACCTAAAAATCTTGCTTTTCGAATATTTTTTATCTCATTTTTAGGACTGTTTGGAAAACAAATGGGACATTTTTAGTCTCATTATCATTTATTTCAGTGGAGGTGCAATGGCCCAGTGGTTAGGGCAGTGGACTCGCAGTCATAGGATTGCGGTTTCGATTCCCAGACCGGGCGTTGTGTGTGTTTATTGAGCGAAAACACCTAAAAGCTCCATGAGGCTCCGGCAGGGGATGATGGCGAACCCTGCTGTACTCTTTCACCACAACTTTCTCTCACTCTTACTTCCTATTTCTGTTGTGCCTGTAATTCAAAGGGTCAGCCTTGTCACACTGTGTCACGCTGAATATTCCCAAGAACTATGTTAAGGGTACACGTGTCTGTGGAGTGCTCAGCCGCTTGCATGTTAATTTCATGAGCAGGCTGTTCCGTTGATCAGATCAACAGGAACCGTCGACGTCGTAAGCGACGGAGTGCCAACAACATTATTTATTTCTAATGTATTCCTGGAGTAGGTCGCATGTATAAAGTTTCAAAGTTTGAAAGATTTTAGAGGTTAAATTCCATGCCAAATTTAACAAAAATCCTCAAATTTATTTCACCTGTTAATTTGAATGCCCATAAAATCTGATTTATGCACAGTTATGAGCTGAAATTTTTTCAAGATTGACTAGGTATTAGGGTTATTTCAATTAGGAAAAATTTCAGGCAATTTGAAAGACAGCATCTTTCAAGTTTGGTTCACAATTAGTTGGAATGCCTTGAATCCAATGTGCAAAACTATCCAACTATACAACAAATGTGCCACTTTATATATTATTCTTAAGGCAGTTGGTGGAAAAATACAGATTGTACACTACGGAAGAAACACATTTATTTACAATTAGCTGATAAATTAATGATGATGAGAAAAATACTATATTTCCTCATGTGTAAATTGCTCTGATGTGTAAGTTGCTCTTGTGTGTAAGTTCTATTCTTGTATAAGTCACATGCATGTAGTGGAGGTGCATTGCTCAGTGGTTAGGGTGTTGGACTCTTGATCATAAGATTGTGGTTTCAGTTCCTGGACCAAGTAACATAGTATGTTCTTGAGCAAAACGCTTCATTTCATGTTGGTCCAGTCCCCTCACCTGGTAAAAATGAGTAATCCTTCAATGGAATATATATATGCCACAAACCCGAGAAACTGGCCCTTATGAGTTGATATGACTCAACAAGGTAACTTTACCTTTCTTTTTCTTCCTCATGTATGAGTTGCAATCCTAATTTAGTGTTAAATCTTGGTAGGAATTGTTTTTCTCTTCATATTCAAACTTTGTCCTATGTATAAATCACACCCCAAGATTTTAAATTAAATACGAAACAGTTTGACTTACACATGAATAAATATATAAAAAAAAAGAAATAAAAAAAGATCTTAATAGATTTATCTTTAATTCTGAGCAATGAATGTGTTTTTATTTCGTAGAAACAATGTTTGAACAAATGTTAACAATTAATTAGAATAGTAAAGAATCATTATTTCTAAACAACAATTATAAAATAACAAATGTAAATAAATCTAACAAGTGTTTAAAATTATAAAAGATATAAAATGAAATGTGAAATAACAGATGTTTATTGGTGTATGTACATGTGGTGTATGTACATGTGGTGCCCAACTACACACACTCACAATCACCACATACTCACATGCATATTTGTGTGTGTGTAATATATGTGCATACATTTATATATGTTTGTACATTTATATACATAAAACATATGCATATATATATTTGTATATATATGTATGAGTTCATATATATATATATATATATATATATATATATATATACATACATACACGCACACATATGCATGCACATACATGCATGTAATATATGAGTATATGTATATATATACACACTCATATATGTGTGTGTGTAGTCCTAAACTATTTAATAAAATTGGTCAACAGTATAAAAATGACGTCTGGACACAATAATTAGTGAGGCTAATTGAGGTGATGTATAATTGCATTTATTACTAACAAAGGAATGGGATGAGGGCTAAATTGGTGCTGAACTATGTTGACAGTTGTAATGGATTTTTATTGACAGATGTCATATGCCTTATGTCAACAAATGTCATACATTGTTGTTGGCAGATGTAATATTTTCTGGTAACAGATGCAAGAATCTTATGTTAACAGATGTGATATCTACTGTGAACACCAATGATTGAGATAGAAAAAGTAGCAGTTGACCACATCAAAGACATCTTGTTAAGACAATGAGGCAAGGATATATTCCATTTTACCTTAGTTGCTATATACACTGAAAAATATTTGTCTCTAACAGTCTCTCTCTCTCACTGACACAAACATGCACATCATAAATATAAAGATTACCATTTGGTATTAATACAATAATTACTTTTTAATAAGCCTGATGGTTATTTGCAACATAAGTGACTGAAAAGACACTGAAATTTTATATATCAGGCAGCGAGATTTGGCTGGTATGTGGTCACTGGACATCTATCACTGAGGAAATTCAGTTGACTGAAATCCTATTATCTAGCTGTTCTAGCACCCATAACAGATGATTCTTGTCTGCTATGATATATGTCTGTGCGTTTATGCACCCTGTGTCTACATGAGATGATCTTGAGGTGAATACCACAGTATTTGGCATTCTAACAAGACATCCATGATATTACTACTGCCTCTGTCACTAATCAATCTGTGATGTGCCTTGGTGGCCAGTTATTGTAAGGGAGATTATCATTTCTAGATAAATCTCGACAGGATTAGAGGCTTTAATCTTCAATTGAAGACCAAGGAAGAAGATGCTCGGAATGTACATATTTATTTATTTTACTAGTCAGTGTATATATTATGTATGTGTGCAATAAACTTTTACAAGGGAAAGTTTGATTGTTATTTGAAAGTTTGATTGTTATTTGAAAGTTTTGACTTGTCAAACCTTTCCACATGAAAGTTAATAAATATGTACTCCACTAAAATATGTTGTCTAATCCTTCGGTTTAATGCTAAATTGTTTTGTATACAACTTGACATAAAAACAAGCATGTCACCAAAATAGTTGGCAAGGAATCTCCTGAAGTAATGGTAGCTTGTAACAACATGAACTCTGATAAAGTTACCTATTTAATTTGGCCATTCTACTTGTGTTCGGAATAAATGTTATTGGAACCCATGTAGTGATACTCTGGAATATCCATTTGTTTTATTCTTATTTACTATATATAGATATACATATTTAAAAACATAGATATTGATTACTCTTGTATAACGAGAGCAGCCAAGTGCCTCCTCTAGAGCGAGAAGTTTGTTCTAGTCCCTTCCTTTATCATTTAGCATAAAGCCACCTTGCTCTCTACTGTAGTCCCACTCAGTTGATAGGATCATAATCTGGTGAGTTACATGACAGCTTCACTCGTGCTGGTGCCATGAAAAAATGCATCCAGCACACTTTGTAAAGTGGTTGGTATTAGGAAGGGTTTCCAGCGACAGGAACCATGCCAAAAGAAATATTGAAGCATGTTACAGTCCTTGGACTCAGTGAATTCTGTCAAACCAAACATGGGTTGGATAGAACATTAAAAGATGATGATGATACATACATGCACACATGTGTGTGTGTGTGATATTTAGAAATACATTTTACCATATTATGTGCTGCTTTCATTTTAGTATCAATTAAAACCGATTTAGATTTAAAGTTTATCTGACCCCAGGAGGCACACAAGTCTGATTCACATTTTACTAAGTCTCATAATCTATTGGGTTACACAAAAATTTCATTTCACATGTAAGCATGTAGACCAAGTTAGTGAAGTGGTGCCGATCTACATTAAAAGTTACACTCATTATTCTCTAATTTCACTTAGTGTCATTCATATTTGCCATGCTGACATAAAGTGATGTCTCTAATCACTGTTCCTTTACTATGCTTGTTTCATGGTATTATGTTTTCGTTTTTCTTGGGTCCTAGAATTACTAAGGCCAGTTACTCAGTTTCCATGGCATATAAGTGATATAAACCACAACATTCCCTCGATTGAGAGGTTGGTTTGTCCCAAGGTTCAAAGCCAGCATTCTTGAGGGAAAGGGGTAAGTCAATTACATTGACCACAGTACTTGATTGGTGCTTATTTTTAAGCTACTTAATTTCGATCGGGATGTAAACAAACTAACACTTGTTGGCAAGTGGTGGTGGGGGGACAAACACTAACATATATATGACAAGCTTCTATGCAGTTTCCGTCAATCAAATTCATTTACAAGGCATTGGTTGGCCTGAGACTACAGAAGACATTTGCCCAAGGTGCTGCACAATGGAATTGAACCTGAAACCATGAGATTGCAAACTGAGCTTCTTAACATACAACCATGCCTGTGTCTACATTTAGATTTTAATATCAAATATTTAGGTCTACTGGCCTTCTGCCAAAATTTGAAACCAATATTAAATATTTAGAGAAATAAGTCAAAATTTGTGACCTTTTGATCTCACTGTTTATGTTTCATTAACAAGTAAACATTTCAATTTTAGCAATTTAAAAAATTTTAGACAATCTCTGTCTCTGTTTTTATCCTTATTGATGGTAAAACAAAATTTGAAAAACGTTGCTCTATAGTGTCACTTTACATAAGTCACACGATAACATAGGCTTGGGAACAGGGGGTAAAGAGAGGGCAACTGCTCCCCCTCAAATATGGTGGAGGGCAATGAAAATGCTTTGAACGTCCTCCTAAAAACACTGGGTTTGTACCCACGAAGCAAATTTCGTTCCTGCCTTTATCCATGATAGTTGTGGGATTCTGATTAAACTAAATAAATTAGGGAAGGTAAAACTGTAAAAGAGAATTTCTTCAATGCGTGTGTGTATGTATGTTTTTGTGTGTGTAGTTATATGTTTCTATGTATCTAAGCCTCTGTGTGTGTGTGTGTGTGTGTACATAATTGTATGCTTGTAATTGTATTGTTGAGTATACTTAGGAATGTCTGTAACGTGCACAATAGTCACAGATCAATGAACTCCTTGATTTCGTTACTGAAGGTTGATGTATCGAACTGAAAGATAATTATAGAAATGTAGCTAACTACAAAAAATTGTCGTGTGATGGATAGATAAATAGATAGATAGATAGGCAGGTAGATTGTCAGAGAGACAAAGTTAACATTTAAAATAAGAAACACAAAGATAACTAGAAATGATGGCGTTCATACACTTTCACACGACAAGGGAGGCCACTGCGTTTTGTTATCTCAGTTGTATTATCTTCACTGTTATAAAATGCAGCCCGTGATTACAGCACATGGCAAAAATAGATTTTGAATGTGTATGTCTCTCTATCTCTCTCTCTCTCTCTCTCTGTAGGTGCAGGCGTGGCTGTGTGGTAAGAAGCTTGCTTCCTAATCACATGGTCCCAGATTCAGTCCCACTGCGTGACACCTTGGTCAAGTGCCTTCTACAATAGCCTTGGGTTGACCAAAGCCTTGAGTGGATTTGGTTGACGGAAACTGAAAGAAGCCCGTAGTGTTTGTATGTATATATATATATATATATATATATATATATATAATAATAATAATAATAATAATAATAATAATAATAATAATAATTATAATAAAAATAAAAATAAAAATAATAATATATATATATATATATATATATATATATATATATTGCATTTAATGTAATGCTCGCATTACTTAAATAAATGGAGTAGCATAAAAAGTGCATACTGCAATCATCTTTGAAATCCGTGTTGCTTATTTTGATTTTTTGATCACCTAGTTTATTGGAATGGTATTTGTATAATACCATTCCATACGATATTCGGGTGCCTTAACATAAGTACCATATTCAATCTTGAATCTAAATCTAAACCTTCTATATATATATATATATATATATATATATATATATATATATCTCGAGGGAAAAGCAAGGAGAAGAAAATGGAGAATAAATCGATGGAATTACTGATTTATTTGCATGTTGTAGAAAGATGACGCTTTTTTAAAAAAAAACATTAGTTGAAAGCTCAAAAATGTTAAGAAAAACAAACGTAAGAAGAACCTAAAACGTCATCTTTCTACAACAGGCAAATAAATCAGTAATTGTTTTTCTCTCAATATTAATAATTTCAATAATCCTAAACATATACAAATGACTTTGCCATTATATAATACGGATTGAACCAGTGGAACACCTTGGATTCTATAATCCCTAATGAGTACTTAACTTCCTCAAATTAACTATATATATATATATATATATTTACGTCTCTTTGTGTCTGAGTTTGTTCCCCACCCACCATTGCTTGACAACCAATGTTGATATGTTTACACCCCTGTAACTTAGCGGTTCAGCAAAAGCCACTGACAAAATAAGTACTCGGCTCACAAAGAATAAGTCCTGGGGGCGATTTCTTCAACTAAAACCCTTTAAGGAGGTACTCCAGCATTGCTGCAGTCAAATGAATGAAACAAGTAAAAATATATATATATATATATAAATATATAGTGTTAGGGAAAAGAACCAAGGTTTATGAACTCATCGATGAAAATCCAGTCACATATTTATATATATTTTATACTGTGAAACTTAATTTAATTTTAATTTTTAATAAATTGATTTTTAATTGAGTTTTTACGTGTAATTTTGGATTTTATCCCTAATATTATTATTATTATTATTATTATTATATATATATATATATATATATATATATATATCTATATACATACACACACGTGCGCACACATGCACACACACAGCATGGACAATGGATCTTAAATGATGATATATATGTGTGTATGTGTCAAGCTATTTATTACAGGTTATGGCATATATGTGAGCAGAATGTTGCCATTTGAGAAAAAATTTCGTCCTAGTGAAGAAAAAAAAAATCATATAATGTTTTGTTATGGAACCAATAATGTATTCTGATCTCAGAACTTGGCCAGCAATTTTCAGGGTAGGGAATAATTGATTCCATTGTGTCTTTCCAATAGCTGACAGGTGCTTGATTTTATTGAACCCCTCCCCTCCAAAAGATGAAAGATAAAGTTGACACTGGTGGAATTTGGACTCAAAATATGAAGAGCTGGAACAAACACTGCAAGACATTTTTTTCCAGCATTCGGAATCATAGCAATAATTATAATAACAAAAATTCTTCTTTGTAATTTTGACTTAAGGCTAGCAATTTTGAGGGGAGGGGGTCAAGTTAATTCCTTTATAGTAGTACTTGTACTTTGTTATTGACCCTAGATGCACACACACACAATGAAAGGCAAAACTGATCTTGATGGTGTTTGAATCTAAAACATAAAAGAGGCAGAACATACTGAAAAATATCTTTCCCATTATCTTAATAATAATAATAATAATAATAATAATAATAATAATAATAATAATAATAATAATCCTTTCTACTATAGGCACAAGGTCCGAAATTTTGGGGGAGCAGTATGCAACTGGTACTTAATTTATTGCTCCTGATAGGATGGAAAGTGAAGCTGACTTTGACAAAATTTGAATTCAGAATGTAGAAATCAGCAAAATGCTACCAAGTATTTTGTCTGGCATACTAACAATTCTGCCAGCTGCTACCTTCATAATTATTATTTCTAATGTAGGCACAAGGCCAGCAATTTTTGGGGAGGAAAGGATGACTGGCAAAGCTGACCTTGGTGAAATTTGAACTCAAAACATAAACAGCCAAGAGAAATGTCACTAATCATTTTGTTCAACTCACTAACAATTCTGCTATCTTGCTACTATAATAATAATAATAATAACAACAACAACAAGCCTTTCTACTACAGGCACAGGCCTGAAATTTTGTGGGAGTGGGATAGTTGAGTACATTGACCCTAGTACTCAGCTGGTATTTATTTTATTGACTCTGAAAGGATGAAAAGCAAAGTCAACCTTGGCTGGAATTGAACTCAGATTGTAAAGATAGCTGAAATGCTCTTAAGCATTTTGTCCAATGATTCTGCTAGCTTGCCACCTTGATGATGATAATAATAATAATAATCCTTTCTACTGGAAGCACAAGGCCTCAAATTTGGGGGAAGGGATCAAGTCGATTACATCGACCCTAGTGCATAACTGGTACGTAATTTATCAACCCTGAAAGGATGAAAGGCAAAGTGAACCTCGGCGGTATTTGAACTCGGAATGCAGTGACGGACGAAATACCACTAAGCACTTTACCTGGTGTGCTAACGATTCTGCCAGCTCACCACCATAATAATAATAATAATAATCTTTTCTGCTCGAGGCACAAGGCCTGAAATTTTGGGAGGGGGGTCAGTTAATTAGATTGGTCCCCAGTATGCAGCTGGTACTTAATTTATCAACTCCGAAAGAATGAAAGGCAAAGTTGACCTCAGCGGAATACTGCTAAGCATTTTGCCCAGCATGCTCACAATTCTGCCAGCTCGCTATAATGATAATAATAATAATTCTTTCTAATATAGGCACAAGGCCTGAAAGTTTGGGTGACGGCGTTAATTGATACATTGGTCCCATTGCTCAATGATACTTATTTCATCGACTCCAAAAGGATGAAAGGCAAGGTTGAGCACAATGACATTTGAACTGGTGTGCTGACGATTCTCCTAGCTTACTGCCTTAATAATAATCTACTATAATAATACTCTTTAATAATACAGTATATGAATGAGAAAGGAAGGGGTGAATAGATGAATAAAGAAGGAAGGGGTGATTGCAAACTGGCAGTGGGAGCTTTCAACTCTGTGTGTGTGTATGTAAAAGGGAGGTATGTGAATGTGTGTGTGTGTGTGTGTGTGTGCAATGGAAGTGGGATGGTGAACATTCAATGCTGAAAAGAAAATCAAACAGCGTTTCGATTCTGTGTGAGTATGTATGTGTGTGCGTGTACAAGGGATATGTTAATGTTTGTATGCGTGAACCAGCGTTCTTTCAGTAACAAGCGATGATTGATAACATTGACAAGTGGATTAATTTGATTTACCATCCATATTTATAAATAAAATACTACAATTAACTGTCATTTTTAACAACATGGAGCCAGCTAGTAAGAAGACTAAAAAGAAATTACTTTCTTTATTGGTTGCAAGGGAAAAATGATTATAATTATAGTCATTACTTTTTAATTCTTGAGAAGTGTTTGTATAACTTAATAATAGTCATAGCGTTTATGCATAACGCAGTCGTCATTTTCGGTGTGAAAGTGTATCAGCACTGAAATAATTATATCGTAAGGAAGACCATATAAGCAAATTTTTAATATTATTTTTCATTAGATTTAAGTTGGCAAGCTGGCTAAATCATTAGAGTCCTGGACGAAATGCTGTGCAGTATTTTTTCCAGCTTGTTACTTGCTGAGTTCAAATCCCACTAAAGTCAGCTTTGCCCTCCATCGATGAATTAAAGTACCAGTCAAGTGCTGGGGATCGATGTAAATGATTTACCCCCACCCCCACGAAAACTGCTGGCCTTGTGCCAAAATTAGAAAGTATTATTTTCATTAGTATCAGACAAAAATACCTTTCTGTATTTCTTCTGGTTCTTACGATCTGAGTTTATAAGTTGAAATTCTGCTGAAGTCAGCATTGGCTTTCATCCAAGGTCAATAATGTATCTGTCAACTACTGGATCTCAATGTAATTATTGATTAATTATTAACCTCAACCTTCCACCGAAAAATAAATATGCAAGTTGTTGGTCTTCTACCTAATTAGAAGAAAAAAAAAAATTCTCATAAGTATGGGAGATAACTCTAGATATCTTTTGTTAATACTTAGCAAAACAGACTTAAATTTTTATCTTCTACTTGTTTCAGTCATTAGACTGCGGCCACGCTGGAGCATCGCCTTGAAGAATTTTAGTCAAATGAATCGATTCCAGTATTTTTGTTAAAAGCCTGGTACTTATTCTGTTAGTCTCTTTTGTCAAATCGTTAAGTTACAGGGACGTAAAAACCCCAACACCGGTTGTCAAGCAGTGGTCTCACACACACACACACACACACACACACGTTGAGATTCTTTCAGTTTCCATCGACCAAATCCATTCACAAGGCTTTGGTTAGCTTGAGACTATAGTAGAAAACTTACCTAAGGTGCCATGCAGTGGGACTGAAGCCCAAACCATGTGGTTGAGAAGTAAGGGTTCCCCCACCTTTAAGTCAGAAGAGAAAGCACTTCTCATGACCCCTTACAGAGCGTCCAGGAGTGGTGGGAGGGATGTAAGGAGGAAGATGTCCTGAGACCTGAACTTGATTCCTAAAGGCAGCCAAGTGTTAGGTGGTGGGGCTAAATCTGCAAGGGATTCAGTCTACCTATCACATAGGTCATAACGGGATTTGAACTTGGAATCAAAAGCATTCCAGGCATGATCATCCTGTCTTTTATCTCGAACTATAGTATTTTATGTATCATTTCTTATTCAGGGTTAGGTATATCTATCTATCTATCTATCTATCTATCTATCTATCTATCACTATATGTGTGTGTGTGTATATGCATGTATTATTTGTGTATGTATATTTGTGTATATACATATGTGTGCATATATGTATGTCTGTATTTATGTATGCTCTGTTTTCATTTATTAGAATTTTTCCTGCAAGAAAAAAAAAAAAAGACTGGTTTCCAACAAAAAACCAAAGCTCCATCACTGGAATTTGGATAACAACAACAACAAAAACATGTTACATGTTTACAAAAGTCTTGCATATTTTTACTGTTCCACTTACAAATTGTATTTGTAAAGTTTATTTTAGCCAATCTCTTTCTTGGCCTTAAAATCCTTGGTTTATCACTTAGACATATATTTGCACAACCAAGTGCACCAATCATAATTGGTATGAAGGTGAATTCATAATTATTTATGTATGTTTGCATGTTATCTATGCATGTTATCTATGCATGCATGCATGTACATAGGATGTATATTTCTCTGTGTGTCTGTGTATGTATATTCCTTTGTAGATATGTTAGAAATGTATCTGGGTATGTTTGAATGTATCTATTTGTGTATGTCTGTAGCTATGTATGTTTGTATATATTTATGTATGTATATTCATATGTATGTATGTCTTGATGTGCGCATGTATGTTCATATATATACTTGTACATTTGCATATTAGCATGTCTGTGTATGTAATGTTTGTGTGCGTATGTATGTATGTATGTATGTAGAGAAAATATTGTTCTTCATTGTCTCATTCAATACACACAACTATTCCTTCTTCCATGGACCTGAAACCAAACAATGACATATTTTTGTTTCACCATTTTCAAGAACAAAAAAAAAAAAAAGCATTGGGCAGACACTTGACCTCTAGCATTGTTTCATTGACCTCAATGAATTCTGATGCATTATGGGTAATTCTCAGAAGTTGGTTACCCTGATAAATTTATAGACATTATTAAATCCTTTTATGTTGATATATGATTATATGTTGGAATGCTCAGACTAGTTTTCAGTCTGTGATGGAATAATATGGCTTCATCTTTGCAGTATATTTCACAATAGCTTTTTTTTCATCCCTTTCATAGAAGACTCTTAGAATATTTACATATGCTACCACACAACTGGTAATTTATTCAACCTCAGACAGCTTGATCCTTTAGTTACCATATTTCTATTGAAATATATTGCCTTTGTTTCAATTAATACTTGAAATAATAAAAGAATTTAGTAAAATAACTTTGTCGTTATTAATTTGGTGTTTGGGACAAAGTTAACATGAAACTTTGATGGAAAGTTTTAATCTAGATCACTTTAACCCTTTTGTTACCGTATTTCTGTCGAAAAACACAACCTTTGTTACAATTAATTTTGAAAATGATGAGGAATTTAGTGAAGTAACTGTCATTATTAATCTGGTGTTTGAAACACAAACTACCATGAAATTTTGATGGAAGCTTTTAATTTTGCTCACTTTAGAACATAAAATTCACATCAGAGAACGATCAGTGCTGTGAGGTAATTTTTTTACCAAAAGGGTTAATTCTAAATCACACTTTTGTTTCTTTGATGAGAGGCTTTCTTCTGTACTCTGTGATGATGATTCCAGTGTTATTACACACAGGGAAAAAGATCTTCAAACTCTTGTGGATGAAGTTTCATTGGCCTTTAGCATGTTACACCTCACAATAAATGTTAACAAAACTGTTCTTTATCAGCTCTGCTCCGAAAAGCTTTGTGTGGATCCAAAAAACAGTTATAATGTTAAAATGTATATTCCTTTATATGTTGAATGGGGATGTGAATTTTGCTGATGAAATTAGAAATAAAGTTTTTAAAAATCAACGTAACTTTTGGAAAATTACAATCCTTATTATTGTTTCAATATCAAAAAAACAATTGTAATATATGTTGTCTTTCTGTTGGTGATTTGAAGAGACATGTTTCTGAACTGTTTTCAATTGTCAGTTGTCTTTATCCTGCATTGCATTTAACTGAGAAGAAGAGACACTGAAGCAATAGCTGTGGTAAATGTTGCAGGTGATGAACTGGGTTAAAATGACTTCTTTATAAACTGAAGTTAACATACAAAGACTGTCTTAACATATGACAGTAAAATATGTATTTTTGTAACATGCATTTTGTCTTTTGTTGTATGGCTGTGAAATATGGACATTAGATTGAAAATATGTTAAACAGTTGGAGTGATTTCAGCAAAGGTGTGTTTGTCAAATTTTTGCATACATCTTAGAGAGATGAGGTGAGTGATGTTGATGTCTTGGTAAAAGCATATGGTGTAAGCATAGAAGTTCTCTTGTGACATAACAGACTGGGATGGACATGCCACAGAGTTTGGATGGAAGATGGAAGGATTCCAAAGCATTTCTTTGTGGAGAACTATGTTCTAGATAAAAAGACCTCTCTATAAACTGGACTTAAAATACAAACACTGCCTTAAATCTTATTTACAAAAATGCAATATTCATATGGGAAGTTGGAAAAGTATTGCAATTGAGAGGGCATCACGGAGAAAAAAATATTGAATGTATTCATGTATTTTGAAGAGAATTGCATTCAACACACAAATTTTAAATGAGATTTACAGGAAAAAAACTATTTCACATGTTCAACTTCTAACCAAGTTTGTCTTTCAAAGACTGGTTCTTTTAGACTCTCAAGAATGCATGAACCAAAACAAGCTAATAATGGTTTCAAATTTTGATAGGAAGCCAAAAATTTTAGGGGAGAGTGCAACTCAATAACACTGATCCCAGAGCTCAACTAGTACTTCATTTTATCAACCCCAAAAGGATAGAAAGCAAAGGTGATCTTGGTGGGATTTGAACCCAGGATATAAAGAGCCAGAAGAAATACTATTAAGCATTGTGTCTGTCATGCTAATAATTCTGCCAGCTCACTGCCTTAAACTAATAATAAATCATAACCACATAAGAGTTTATTTGTGCCAGTCATGTTCTAAATTGTGGTTTGAGGAGATGTATATCTGTACACAAGACAAATTGCTATGATTCTGCATTGCATTTAACTGAGAAGAGACATTTATGTAATAGTTGTAGTAAAAACTGCAGGTAATCAACTGGGCCATAAAGTCATTCACTTTGTGATCCTTTAACAAGCAATGGTCATTATCATTATTGAACTAACTTTCATTGTGTGTGTGTGTACATGTATTTATGTATGTTTCTTTGTTTCTATTTGAATCCTTCCTAAAAGAAAGGAGTTGATTTCTAACAAAGAAACAAAGCGCCATCACTGGAACGTAAATAACAACAATAAATGCTACAGGTTGAACTTTAGAAAAGTTTTGCATATTTTTACTGTTCCACTTAGAGGTTGTATTTGTAAACTGTGTGTTCGCTGGTCTCTTTGTTTGCCTGAAAATTCTAGCTTTTTCAAATTGTCATTTGAGTATTTACTAACATAACAAGTAAAACTAATAATTATTGGTATAAATATGAATTTATAATCAGGGAGGAGGAGTTTAAGGTTTTGAAGCAGTTGTTCATAAATGTTATCCGTCTCACTGATAATGGAAAGGATGTTCACATCTGCAGGGAAGTGACCCCAGTAACAATATCAAGCCTCCTGTTACATTTGCAGTTGGTAGAAGTTTAGTTGAAAATTTTCTACCAGTATTCTTTAGATATATATACGTATACATGTACGTGTGTGTGTGTGTATATATATATATATATATATATATATATATAAATATACATGTATGTATAAAGCTATATACATAGATAATTTTCCTCGTTAGCATGAAGATTCACATGTGTATAATTACATTAATGATATTCTATGTCTTGTAAATTCAAACCTGACCTTGAACTTGCTTCCCACCTCTCTCTCTCTCTCTCTCTCTCTCTCTCTCTCTCTCTCTCTCTCTCTCTCTCTCTCTCACACACACACACACACACTTGCACAGATGTATGTTTGTGTGTGTGCTTGTGTATAAAATCATTTATTATGGCTTGCAAGATTGAAATACTAGTGGTGGTGGTGGTAGCAACAGCAGCGGTGATGGTGGTGAAGTTAATTCTTACTCAATGTAACGCACGAAGTACTTGAAGGGATGAAAAGAGAGGAAATATTTTCTGTTGAGGGATGTTTTCCTTTCATAAATGAGGTGGGAGGGGAGTCTGGTACTTATTCTATTGGTCACTTTTACCAAATCACTAAGTTATGAAATGTAAACAAACCAACACCAGTTGTCAAGGAGACAAATACACACACACACACACACACACACACACACACACACACACACACACACACACATATGATGGGCTTCAACACAGTTTCCCTCCAACAAATTCACTCACAAAGCATTGGTCAACCAGGGACTATAGTAGAAGACACTTGTTCAAGATGCTGCACTGTGGGACTGAACCAGAAACAACATTGTTGCAAAACAAGCTTCTTAACTACACAGCCATGCTTGTTTAGCATACATAAATACATACATACATATATATGAGCATTGTTTGTGTGTGTGTGTGTGTGTGTGTAATATTGCATAAAGACATTACCCTTCCTCTTCTCAGGTTTAGGAAGCTCTTTAGTCTTGCAAGTTACAAAGTGATCTTGCTTCTCAAAGGTGATCTTGGTGGGATTTGAACCCAGGATATAAAGAGCCAGAAGAAATACTATTAAGCATTGTGTCTGTCATGCTAATAATTCTGCCAGCTCACTGCCTTAAACTAATAATAAATCATAACCACATAAGAGTTTATTTGTGCCAGTCATGTTCTAAATTGTGGTTTGAGGAGATGTATATCTGTACACAAGACAAATTGCTATGATTCTGCATTGCATTTAACTGAGAAGAGACATTTATGTAATAGTTGTAGTAAAAACTGCAGGTAATCAACTGGGCCATAAAGTCATTCACTTTGTGATCCTTTAACAAGCAATGGTCATTATCATTATTGAACTAACTTTCATTGTGTGTGTGTGTACATGTATTTATGTATGTTTCTTTGTTTCTATTTGAATCCTTCCTAAAAGAAAGGAGTTGATTTCTAACAAAGAAACAAAGCGCCATCACTGGAACTTAAATAACAACAATAAATGCTACAGGTTGAACTTTAGAAAAGTTTTGCATATTTTTACTGTTCCACTTAGAGGTTGTATTTGTAAACTGTGTGTTCGCTGGTCTCTTTGTTTGCCTGAAAATTCTAGCTTTTTCAAATTGTCATTTGAGTATTTACTAACATAACAAGTAAAACTAATAATTATTGGTATAAATATGAATTTATAATCAGGGAGGAGGAGTTTAAGGTTTTGAAGCAGTTGTTCATAAATGTTATCCGTCTCACTGATAATGCAAAGGATGTTCACATCTGCAGGGAAGTGACCCCAGTAACAATATCAAGCCTCCTGTTACATTTGCAGTTGGTAGAAGTTTAGTTGAAAATTTTCTACCAGTATTCTTTAGATATATATACGTATACATGTACGTGTATATATATATATATATATATATATATATATATATATATAAATATACATGTATGTATAAAGCTATATACATAGATAATTTTCCTCGTTAGCATGAAGATTCACATGTGTATAATTACATTAATGATATTCTATGTCTTGTAAATTCAAACCTGACCTTGAACTTGCTTCCCACCTCTCTCTCTCTCTCTCTCTCTCTCTCTCTCTCTCTCTCTCACACACACACACACACTTGCACAGATGTATGTTTGTGTGTGTGCTTGTGTATAAAATCATTTATTATGGCTTGCAAGATTGAAATACTAGTGGTGGTGGTGGTAGCAACAGCAGCGGTGATGGTGGTGAAGTTAATTCTTACTCAATGTAACGCACGAAGTACTTGAAGTGATGAAAAGAGAGGAAATATTTTCTGTTGAGGGATGTTTTCCTTTCATAAATGAGGTGGGAGGGGAGTCTGGTACTTATTCTATTGGTCACTTTTACCAAATCACTAAGTTATGAAATGTAAACAAACCAACACCAGTTGTCAAGGAGACAAATACACACACACACACACACACACACACACACACACACACACATATGATGGGCTTCAACACAGTTTCCCTCCAACAAATTCACTCACAAAGCATTGGTCAACCAGGGACTATAGTAGAAGACACTTGTTCAAGATGCTGCACTGTGGGACTGAACCAGAAACAACATTGTTGCAAAACAAGCTTCTTAACTACACAGCCATGCTTGTTTAGCATACATAAATACATACATACATATATATGAGCATTGTTTGTGTGTGTGTGTGTGTGTGTGTAATATTGCATAAAGACATTACCCTTCCTCTTCTCAGGTTTAGGAAGCTCTTTAGTCTTGCAAGTTACAAAGTGATCTTGCTTCTGCTTGGTGCCATGACAACAGCACCCAATACACCCTGGTATCAGGAAGAGAAACCAGCTATAGAAAGCATGCTCAAAGTGACACATTGGTTCCTCTCAAAACATCCAGCTGATATCAGAATGGAAAGCAAACATAAAGATGATATGTGTGTGTGTGTGTATAAATATATATGTAAAGATGTAATGATGATATATGTGTGTGTGTGTGTGTGTGTGTGTGTATACAGGGTGTCCACAAAGTCTGGGTACATGGGGATTATCACATACTTAAAGAAATTATTATTTCTTATATTTAATTGTTTATGTTATGATTTTAATTACTCCATGTACCCACATGGGGATTAACACATACTTTAAGAAATTATTATTTCTTATATTTAATTGTTTATGTTATGATTTTATTTACTCCATGTACCCACATGGGGATTAACACATACTTTAAGAAATTATTATTTCTTATGTTTAATTGTTTATGTTATGATTTTATTTACTCCATGTACCCACATGGGGATTAACACATACTTTAAGAAATTATTATTTCTTATGTTTAATTGTTTATGTTATAATTTTATTTACTCCATGTAGCCAAACTTTGTGGACACCCTGTGTGTGTGTATATATATATATATATATATATATATATATATATATATATCCTTCCAAATTTGTTTATAATTCACATTGAAGCTTAAAATTTAAAATTGTATACTATTACCTACGTAGTTTTTAGATTATCCAAAATACTGTTGTGCATAATCAACGCATAATAAATTGATATACATACATAATCATCTATTTGTGTGTATATCAATCTATCTGTCTATCAATATATCTATCTATACACACGCACACCTATTTTATTTTTACACAAAAGATTGATAATCACTTTGAAGTTTCAGTTATGTGGCCTTTATCAAATTGTCTGATGGAGGCTACATAGCCAGAATTTCAAAGTAATTATCAATGTAATCTTTGTCAAATGATTCATTTGTCTCAAGGTCATGCTGATCACTAATGATAGACAGTAATCTAAGATGGTGTCAACACATCATCATTTCATTGGCTAACACAGGTCACATGATTCACACATACAAGTGTTATGTTATTTATGAGGTCTGTGTTAACAACTGACAGAATATTTGGGAAATTTGAAGTAACCACAGGAGGCATCAGGTCAATATATAAAGGTGTGTACATGTGTGTGTGTATGTATATACGTCGACACACACACAAACTCCAGAGTTGGATCTACTGCTTAAGTCAAATTCAGTACTTGCATATCTACAATATCCTACCAATGCTTGATGTCTTCAATTTTGTTTAATTCACTGTGAGCTCTATATTATTGAGCCTAGCCATTTCTGGCATCCTATGTGTTGATGTGCCTAGACTCTAATGAATCCTTATGACTAAATTATATATATATATCATCATCATCATTGTTTAACGCCCGCCTTCCATATATATATATATATATATATATATATATATATATAAGGGGGTGCTGAAAAGTTCCTGTCTTTAAGTCTATCATGAAAGGGTAAGAACTGTAACTTTTACGGAGGAAGATATGCAAAATATCATGATGGTATAGATTATAGCCTTCCCTTTTTTTGCAGATTTAATGCACAATGGCAACTTCTACAGTGGATTTTGGTAAAACTGAGGCACAGGCAGTCATGAAGTTCCTCTTTTTGCAAAGAAAAGGAGTGGTGGAAATCCATGGCAAGATGAAGGAAGTCTTGAAGAATGGCTGCCCATCTTAGTCCTTAGTATAAATCTGGGTGTCAAAGTTTCAGACTAGTCATTTTGAGGTCACAGATGAAGCCCGGTCAGGACAGCCAACTTCTGTGGCCACAGAGGACAAAGCCAATGCTGTTCATGTCATGATTCTTGAGGACCACCGGATTTCAGCTAAAGCCATAGCAGAGACTTTGAGGATTTCCCGCGAAAGAGTTGGTCACATCATCCACAACATTCTGGACATGAAAAAGCTTTCCACAGAATGGGTGTTGAAATGCCTGAATGCAGATCAGAAGTGCATCAGATTGATGACATTAAAGGCGATTTTGGGCCAGTTTGCAGTGGGAGAGGCTGATTTTTTGGCTCGTTTAGTCATCGTGGATGAAACATGGCTTCATTCATATGATCCCCTTACCAAGCAGTAATCAGTGGAGTGGTGTCACAGCAGTTCATCGCACCGCAAGAAGTTTCAGATCCAGAAGTTATCTGGAAAGATTCTGGTTTCAGTGTTCTGGGACAAAGACAGGGTACTCCTCATGAAATACTTGCCAAAGGGTTGCACCATCAATGCAGAATACTACAAGTTGGACAAACTGCATGAAGCTTTGAAGCTGAGCCATGATGTCCTGTTTTTGCAGGACGGTGTACTAGTACACACAGCACACGAAACTCTATGGAAAACATGTGACTTTGGCTTTGAATTGGTAGACCACCCACCTTACTCTCTTGACTTGGCACCCTCCAACTATCACCTCTTTCCACAACTAAAGAGAATGAAATTTCACTCTGATTCAGAAGTGATTGCTGCCACAGAACCCTGGATGAAAGCCCAACCTTCTGAGTTCTTTTTACAGGGTTTAGAAAAAACTGAAGGACCACTGCAATAAGTGTGAGGGGAATATATTGAATAAAATCATAATTAACTGATCCTCCTGTATTTTTCTTTTACCTAAAGCCATAAACTTTTGAGCACCCCGCCCCCGTGTATATATATATATATATATATATATATATATATATATATATATATATACTTGTGTATGTATGTGTCTTGACATTATGTAAACTGTTACTGCCATTCAAGTAGTGTCATCCATTTTGAATATTCTCTGGCAACATGTCTGCCATGGACAACTATTTCCTTGCTTGGAACCAGTCAGGATTGGCAACAAGAATTGTGTCTGGCCATAAAAAAAGTGATCTCAATAAAACTATTTTCTTTTACCTAAAGCCATAAACTTTTGAGCGCCCCTCGTGTGTGTGTGTGTGTGTGTGTGTATATATATATATATATATATATATATATATATATATATACATACACACACACACTCACACACACTTATGTATGTATGTGTTTGTGAGCATATGTATGTTAATATCTCCTTGTCTTGACATTATACACATATACGCGCGCACACACACACACACACACACACACAGAGCTATCCCATGGAATTCTTATTAATACTACTTTCAGTTCTGATGAAAATGTTTCCTCTCACTGCAGCTCCTCCCCTCCATCACTTCCTACCCATTCTGTCCCAATATCTCTGGCTATATATATCTTTCTACAAACCCCTATAATCCTTGCTATGTACCCTGTTATTCATATTAACTCATTTCTACACACCTTCACATCTCCTTTATATTTCTCTATATATCTTTGCTATTGTGAAAAACTAATTCAGTTCAATTAAACTACTGATTTCTAATTAAGGCACAAGGCCAGCAATTTTGAGAGGATGAGGCTAGTTGATTTCATTGACCCCCCCACCCGCCACCATCCTTCCTATCGGTACCTGCAGTTTGTACTTTATTTTATCAAACCTGAAAAGATGAAAGATAGTGTTGACCTCAGCAAGATTTGAACTGAGAATGTATAGAATCAGAAGAAATAATGCCAAGCATTTTTGACCAATGCTCTAACGATTCTGCCAATATAACACTGGTGTGCTCCCTTGCAAAAGGGGAGTGTAACAGTGATGGGAAGGGGTGAATGTCAGTGTGTGTAGTGTTTGTCTACCCCCACCTAGAATATACATCCTTAGAAGGAGTGTATATTCTGAGTCAGTGATTTCTTAAGGCATGGGCATGCTGTGCATTGCCTATGGGTCCTTAAAGGTCTAGGCCAATGGTTTTCAAACTTAATACCTGGGCTAGATCCAAAACCTTGATTGAAGTCAATTAAAGAAAAATTTATCGTAATTATAGAGGGAAAATGGTCAGAGGCTGCTGGAAAGATGCTTGAAGACTGCATGCAGCCCTTGGAGCCACAGTTGAGTACTGCTGGTCAAGAGGCCCAATTCTAATCAATCTGTTGCTGTCAATAAATTCAATAAAGCCCAGAGCATTGAGTTGCAAGGGAGCACACCAGTGTTATATTGGCAGAATCGTTAGAGCATTGGTCAAAAATGCTTGGCATTATTTCTTCTGATTCTATACATTCTCAATACTAACAATACTTCAAACAATGTCATTCAGGCCTTAAACACTAAGGACAATGTCAAACCTTTCAGTTTGCCATAAGATCTTTGGTTTTTCTTCAAAATCCCAGAAATGTCTTAACAAAATGACATTTAGCCCTTTTGTTACCTTAATTCTGTTGAAACAAACTACTTTTGTTTCAATTTATTTTGAAAATAATAAAGAATTTAGAAAATAACTTTGCCATTTATAAACTAGTATTTGGAACAACGATTAACATAAAATTTTGATGGAAGGTTTTAATTTAGATCATTTTAATGCTTTTGTTATCATATTTCTGTTGAAATCAATCATCTTTGATTCAATTATTTAAAAAAATAAATAAGAATTTAGTTACATAACTTTTGTTGTTATCAAGCTGGTATTTGGGACATAAATTGATATGAAATTTTGATGGAAGGTTTTAATTTAAATCACTTTAAAACATCAATTGTGTATCTTAAAACCAGGGACAGTCTTGAGCTGGTTGGTATCAGAAAGGTTAATCTATCATTGCCAGATCAATAAATCAATCACACCTCTCCCTTCTCTTACACCCCACCCATATACATTTCTTACATCCAAGAAATGAATTTTGTCGGTATTTTCTTTGTGTTTAGTCTGAGCTTTATATGTTTCGGCCAGGCATTAACACCACTTCCCATCTGTGTTAATTACAGCTGAAGAAGAATCAATAAGATTAAATCCTCTCCCTTTCCCCTACCCCTGTCCCACATTCACTCTCTGTTTCATCCTCTGTGTTTTGCAATGAGCCAGATCCCTATGTGAAATTTATGGACTGTCACCATGTTCTTTAACCATTTTACTCCCAACCTGCCTGAGACCACACCTGGTTCTATAATACAAACTTCTGGTTTTAACATGATCTACGTCAAAACTTTCCCTCAAAATGTGTTCCAAACACCAACTTAAACATAAAGTTAATTTACTAAATTCTTCATTATCTTCAAAATTAATAGAAACAGAGGCAGGATATTTCAACAGAAATATGGTAACAAAAGGGTTAAAGTGAACCTAGAGTAAAACATTCCATCAAAATTCTATGTTAACTGATATTCCAAACACTAATTTAATAAATGACAGTTATTTTACTAAATACTTCACTACCTTCAAAACCGAAATGAAGGCAGTGTTGCACTTTAACAAGAAAATGGTAACAAAGGTTTCTTTATTCAGGGGTTGACTATTTGAGAAGGTTTGTCAGGGTCAGTTCAAATGACTTACATCCATGATCACAACCTAAGTAACCCTAACCCAGTCTGAAAGAACTTTCAGTCCTTCTGGTTAAATGTGGGGTGTGGGGCAATGACAGTTGTTCCTTGGCTTGGGTTGGAAATTTGTTTATTCAAAAATAGTTGTCTGTGGAAAAAAAATATCCAACTTCACCAGGAATTGAACCCTGGTGTGTTGAACTTCAAGAATTGTTGCTTAGATCCAGATCAGCCCTGATAATAGAGTAGACCTGTGATCAGATGTGTTTCAGCCATGTCCACCATGTGGTGTTTTTTTGAGCCATAACATTTCTAGGACTATGTTACTGTTGGTCTATCTGGAGTTATTGTTTGATCCTGTGTCAGCCCTTTTCAAGCAACCCCCTGATCAAATTTCACAATTGCCAACTGCAGAACAACATTCCACTTCTGATCTCTCTCTCTCTCCTTCTCTAACAGCCACCACACACTGATATAAATACTTCTCCTTACTACCCTGCCCCTGACTCACCCCACTTCCACTGATACTACTGCACCACTACCACACAACCAATACCATCACCACACCACCACTACCACCATGTGTAAACTTTCCCATCCTTTTACCAAAATAACATTGTGTACAAGACTGAATTAACAACAAGGTATAACAACCACCACCACCACCACTGCGACCACTTGAACTCCCTAAATCACAGCTCATACATCATTGAGAGAGGGAGAAAGAGAGAGAAAAGGGGTAAGCTGAAGTTAGAAGTTGAACCATGACTGTGTTTCCTTTCAAGGGATCTGAGAAGATGAGCTGCAAGTTGCATTTATCAGTGTTAACTGCTTGTATGGTGAATATAGAAGTCACTCTGATGGTGCTAATGAATTAAACGGTGTTTACCAAACTTGGCATTTGTGCACTGGGTTCATGTTACTGCCCGAAGGACAGTTGTATACTTTGGAAAATTCCACAGAGTTTGATAATGGCCCCTTGACTCTGGAACAAGAAAAAAGAATGGGATTAGTGAAAGTTAATGATAGAATATTAAATTTGAACAAAATACCAAATACATAAATATATATATATCGTTCGTTTAACGTCCGCTCTCCATGCTAGCATGGGTTGGACGATTTGACTGAGGACTGGTGAAACCGGATGGCAACACCAGGCTCCAGTCTAATTTGGCAGAGTTTCTACAGCTGGATGCCCTTCCTAACGCCAACCACTCCGAGAGTGTAGTGGGTGCTTTTACGTGTCACCCGCACGAAAACGGCCACGCTCGAAATGGTGTCTTTTATGTGCCACCCGCACAAGCCAGTCCAGGGGCACTGGCAACGATCTCGCTCGAAAATCCTACGGGAGCCAGTCAGGCGGTACTGACAATGACCACGCTCAAAATGGTGCATCTCATGTGCCACCCGCACAAGAACCAGTCCAGGGGCACTGGCAACGATCTTACTTGACTTGCCGGGTCTTCTCACGCACAGCACATTTCCAAAGGTCTCAGTCAGTAGTCATCGCCTCGGTGAGGCCCAATGTATGAAGGTCTTGCCTCACCACCTCAGCCCAGGTCTTCCTGGGCCTACCTCTTCCACGGGTTCCCTCAACTGTTAGGGTGTGGCACTTTTTCACGCAGCTATCCTCATCCATTCTCACCACATGTCCATACCAGCGCAATCGTCTCTCTTGCACACCACAACTGATGCTTCTAATGTTCAGCTTTTCTCTCAAGATACTTACACTCTGACGGGTATTCACATTGACATTACACATCCAACGGAGCATACTGGTTTCATTCCTTGCGAGCTTATGTATGTCCTCAGCAGTTACAGCCCATGTTTCACTGCCATGTAGCATGGCTGTTTGTACGCATGCGTCATACAGTCTGCCTTTTACTCTGAGTGAGAGTCCTTTTGTCGCCAGCAGGGGTAAGAGCTCTCTAAACTTTGCCCAGGCTATTCTTATTCTAGCAGCTACACTTTCAGCGCACCCACCCCCACCACTAACTTGGTCGCCCAGATAGCGGAAGCTATCGACTACCTCTAGTTTTTCACCCTGGAATGAGATAGAAGTTGTTTCCTGTTTGTCCACAGCTCCCACTGCACCTGAACATCTGCCACAAACAAAAACTAACTTGCTAGTTAACCTGCCTTTGATGTTGCTGCACCTCTTATGTGTCCATAGCTTGCACCGGGTACATCTTATAGAGTTACTACCTACTCCTTTTCTACATACTGAGCAGGGCCATCTACCTGAAGGGGTTTGTGTTTTATCTACCTTCCTACTTATTAGGATTTTGGTTTTAGCTAGGTTGACTCTAAGGCCCTTCAATTCTAGACCTTGCTTCCACACCTGAAACTTCTCCACTAGTTCTGATAGTGACTCCGCAATTAGGGCAAGGTCATCAGCATAGAGGAGCTCCCAGGGGCAACATGTCTTGAACTCCTCTGTGATTGCCTGGAGGACTATGATAAATAAGAGGGGGCTGAGGACGGAACCTTGGTGGACCCCTACCTCTACCCGGAATTCATTGCTGTACTCATTTCCAACCCTCACCTTACTGGCAGCATCTCTGTACATGGCTCGCACAGCTCTCACTAACCATTCTTCTATCCCAAGTTTCCTCATTGACCACCAGATAAGGGATCAGGGGACCCTGTCAAAGGCTTTCTCCATGTCAACGAAAGCCAGGTACAGAGGTTTATCCTTAGCTAGGTATTTCTCCTGCAACTGTCTCACTAGAAATAAGGCATCAGTAGTGCTTTTACCTGGCACGAACCCAAACTGCATCTCATCTAAATTGATTCGCTCCCTAAACTTTCATAACCTGATCTAACAGCTTGATGCCTCTGTAATTATTTGTATCTAAAGCGTCACCTTTACCTTTGTAGCAGTTGACTATGATGCTGCTACACCAGTCATTGGGTATGACTCCTTCGTGTATCACCTGGTTCGTAATACGGGTGACTAGGCTATAGCCAACACTGCCAGATATTTTGAGCATCTCTGCAGTGATTCCTGATGGGCCGGGGGCTTTCCCGGTCTTCATACTCTTAATTGCTTTATCTACCCTGGTACTATCAACTCGGATAGCTGGTCCCTCTATTGGGTCGACATACGGTAGGCTCTCTTTCTCCCATTCATTCTCTTTATTAAGCAATCTATCGTAGTGGCATCTCCAGGCCTCTTTCTTTGCATCCTCATTTAATGCAAGCGTACCATCATCCATGCGAACACATTTCTCTCCTACAACATCACTATTCTCTCTCCTACACTGTCTTGCAACATGAAATACCTCGAGTCTTTGGTCCTCACGGCGCAGAACATTGGCAAATCTTTCCTTATCTGCTTCCCCTCTGGCTAAATAAACCTGTCGCCTAGCCTCCCTTCTGGCACATTGGTACAATTCCCTGCTACCACCGTTCTTCCAGTCCTTCCAAGCCTGTTTCTTTTGTCTAATAGCCCTGTCTACCTCCTTGTTCCACCACCACGTTACTCTGGGTGGGGAGGGGACCTTACACCACCCACAAATCTGGTCGGTGGCTTTCAACAGGTTGTCCCGCAGAAATCTCCAATTGTCTTCCACATTGTATGATGCTATATCCCCTTCTATTTCGTTAAATGCTTCAAGTAACTTGTCTCTAAGTCTCTGTCCGTTTGCAGGGTCTTTAAGCTTCCACACCCTTCTCCTCCAAGCCTGTCTAATTCTGGGCACCCATTTTGCCTTGATCCCAAAGTCGCTGACTACTAATCTATGTTGTGGGGTACATTCTTCGCCAGGGTAGGTTTTGGCATTTATAAGCCGCCCTCTTTCCCTATTTCTGGCGAGGATGTAGTCGATTTGGCTAGAGTGTCTGCCGGAGCGGTAGGTGACTAGGTGACTGGCAGGTTTCCTGAAGTTGGTATTGCAGACCATAAGATCGGTTGCATCACAGAACTCCAGCAGTCTGGTTCCCTCCTCGTTGCGGGAACCGAAGCCATAGCCTCCATGTATGCCATGGAAGCCTCCAGCACGACGTCCGACATGACCGTTGAAGTCTCCAGCCACAAAGAGAAGGTCCCTGTCACTCGTCGACGAGGTAGTTTGCAAGAGGGTGTCATAGAATTGGTCTTTCAGACCATCTGGTAGCCCCAGTTGAGGTGCATAGGCTGAGATGACAGTAGCTAATCTTTGATGAAGCACTAGTCTGATCTTAAGTACTCTGTCACTTACTCTAACGACCTCGATTACCTTGTCCACCCATTTCTCCACTAGAAGTATTCCTACGCCCCCGACCCCGTCAGTGTTCCCTGCCCAGAAAATCTTGTACCTGTGTTCTTTGCCTGTGAGGAACCTTGCAGAACCTCCTCTCCATCTTACTTCCTGGATGCAGCACATATCTACGCGTCTCCGTTCAAGCATCTCAACAATTTCACCAGATCTACCTTTCAGCGTGCCGACGTTGAGAGTGCCAATCCTAACAGTATGGGTGTTGGGGGTGTGGGCCTGTAGCCTGGGAAGGGGAAAAGCAGTGTCGTGTATCTGAAAAGAAAACTTGCAATTGGAAGAATTCATAAGCAAAACAGTACCTACAACCTGCAAACATTACTCAAACTTAATGCACTACCCAAAGGTAGGGGAGAGGATGGCCAAGGCCACTAGATGGGTTCCGGGAGACAGCCGAGGATGACAGGATGACAGAGGAATGCACTTCCGGTGGAGGGGGTGTGAGGGCGGGTGTACCATCAGCGAGGAGATAGGGCTCTTAATCGTAGATTTTAAATATTTGAGAGACAACAATGCATAAATCGTAATTTTTAAAAGAGCAATGAATTCTAGGTGAATAGAATATATACGTAGCATGAATTTAGGAAGCTTAGAAAATGAATAAGTATGAATTTAAGACAAAAACTGAATTCAATTGAATTTCATGGAGAGAAACAAGATAAATAATAGAGGGCAGACTAAAGCGCGAAGGTATGAGATGTTTGAGGCCGTAAATAAATAAAAATCTCTATCTTATCTGCATCTTGGAGACTTCGTCGTAGTATGTCAGCGGAGAAGAGATTGAGATATATATATATATATATATATATATATATATATATATATATATATATATATATATTTATATATATATATATATATATATTTATATATATATATATATATTTATATATATATATATATATATATATATATATATATATATATATATATATATATATATATATATATATACTGTATTTATTCATGTATGCTTTGCACTGAGTTATACTTGGTTTTGATTGACCAAAACTAGGATTTGACTTATACATGGGATAAGAAAAAGCTAAAACCATGGAGAGGAAAAATTTTGTGCCAGGATGTAACACTAAATTAGAGGGTGTGACTCACACACAAATGCATCCATCCCAGGGATGGACAAAAGTTGGTATACATTTGCTAAATATAAATGGAATGTTCTTTTCATTTCCTTATTTCTTTTTAGGATAAGAAATAAAAAGAACATTCCATTCATACTCAGCAATTGTATATCTACTTTTTCCCATCCATGTAAATGTGTGTGTGTGTGTGTGTGTGTGTGTGTGTGTGTGTGTGTGTGTGTGTGTGTGTGTGTAATAATTATCATTTGATAAATACAGAAGTAATTGGTGAGCTACTTCAACTTTTCATTCTTGAAAAGAACAATATTCAACTGTACCTTTATAAAGTGTACCATGTACAATGCAGTAATCACTCAGGCTTATATAACATGACTGCTCAGTGAGAATATGTGGGAAAAGTGGGAAAAAATGGGGAAAAACCAAAAAACAAAAACGCTCTTAGGAAAAGAGGGATGATTTTGTTCTTGAATGCTAAGTTAAATCCCTTTAATCAAAGCCTGGGATTTGTCAAAAAAAAAAAACAAAGTAAAGAAATAATACTGTTTATGCTGATATAGAGATGAGTGATGTAATATGTTTTATCTTTGAAAATAAATAAATGTCATTAATGAGTGTGTAATTTTTTAGTGTATAGGTGTAGCATTATGAAAATGTCAAAACCCATGGCTAGCAGGGTTATTTAAATAAGAGAAAGGTGTGTCTAACATGGTGAGGTGTCCTCCAACTTGACAACAGAAATTTGTTAAGATACATACACCTGGTAAATATCTCTGACCTCATGTTTAGATTGTTAATACTGTTCTTTGAGTATGTGTGTTCAGTCACAGGATCAACATTTTTTTGGTTCAGTGATGTATGGCTTTGATCTTTCCAAAATATTCCACTTAATGTTTTGCAGTGTACTGCTGTCTTGGAGCTTCCAGATATTGCTTGAAAGCTTTGAGCTATTCTTTTTGTTTGTGTGCCTGAAAGAGGACTGAAGGATGGAGTCACTCTTTTACAAGCCACCTTCTTTCAGGCTCCTTACTTGGCAGACTTGAAGTAACCTCAGCTTCTTAGACAACTGAGGTAACCATGAATACTTGGTCTAGTGGGCATGTATCTGGATTCCTGAATTTACTGTCTAGAGTCAGTTTCTGGTTAGTGGAACTTAATATTTGTGTATGTATGTACACACACAAACACACACACATATGAGGTGCATTCCAGAAGATTTGAAACTTTTTTAGGAGAGGCAGTTATAATTGTTGAAGAATACTGTAATTTTAGTATATCATTACTATATGTCTAATAAGTTGACCTGCTAGCATTTTTCTTTAAATTCCAGATTGAAGAAGATAGCTGTAACAGCACTTTGAACACATCCTACTAAACACTGCTTGTCACAGCCGACTAGTTTGCTTGAATGCTGTCAGGTCATGAAGACAATTTGGAAGCTCACTATGCAATGATGCTTTGCGTTAAACTGGGGGAAAATGCTGCAGAAACTTACAAAATGCTTCAGACTGCTTATGGATTAACTTGTATGAGCTGAGCATCTGTTTTTCACTAGCATAGGAGATAATGGGAGGGAGAGGGATATTAGAATGTCAGAGCTGGTTGGGAAAATTCACAATTTTCTGGATGAAAATCATCGTGTGCCAATAATTACACAGTTTCAAATTGGTGTAGCAGTTGTACACAGAATTATTCAAGAAGATCTGACCACATACAAGATTTGTGCAAAGTTTGTTCCCAGGGTGCTCAGTGATGAAGAGAAGAAGAGCCGCCATGAGTCTCTGATGACCTGTGACAAAAGCTGGATCTACTGCTATGATCTAGCAACCAAGAGTCCAATGGAAGTATACTGGCTCCCCCAGATCCAAGATGGCCAGGCAAAGCAAGTCCACCAGGAAGCTCATGATGATCAAGTCTGCAAGAGCATCATCTACATCTGTTATGTTCCATCCAGCCAGATGGTTGACAAGGAGTACCTTGTGAAGGTTTTGAGGGAGTTCAGGAAGAGATTTTGTTGCAAAAGTTCAGAACGCTTCCACTCTGTTCAGTGGAACCTGCACCAGAACAATGCACCAGTCCACAATTCTATCCTGGTAACCAACTACTTGACAGAGATGGGCATCTAAACTGCCCCTTACCCTCCCTACAGTCCAGATCTTGCTCCCTGTGACTTTTGGTTGGTCCCCAAATTGAAGGAGAACCTCGGGGGCAGTTGTTCTGAAGACATTGAGAAGCTGGAAGAAGCTGTGACAAAAGCCCTGGACACCTTCACTTTGGAGGATTCCCATGTGGCCTTCACAAAGTGGCTGGAGCACAACAACAAGCGCATTGAAGCCAGAGGCCCCTGCTTTGAAGAAGATTAAAGTTTTGTACTTCTTTAAAATTAATAAATGCCTCACCTGGAAAAAACCCAAAACTCCAGGAATGTCCCTTCCCCCGAGAGAGAGAGAGAGAGAGAGAGAGAGAGAGAGAGAGAGAGAGAGAGAGAGAGAGAGAGAGAGAGAGAGAGAGAGGGGGGGGAGAGAGAGAGGAGAGAGAGAGAGAGAGAGAGGAGAGAGAGAGAGAGAGAGAGAGAGAGAGAGAGAGAGAGAGAGAGATTTCCTTTTTATAGTTTGTGATATTCATCTCAAGAAATTCTACAGTAAGACAGATGGATTCAGGAGGGGAAGAAGAGAAAACCTCTGGAAAGAGAAATGATTGATGTATGCAGTTGGGGAAATTATGGTTGGCAGATATATCTCATGGCTGTAGCAGTGATTGACATATGCACACTCACACATAGAAACTTGGAGGGATAAATAGGTAGATAGATATTGGTAGACAGTCAGATATTGGTTTAGATATTTGTAGATAGAGAAATAGACAGATATAGATAGAAAGATAGAGGCAGATAGATAGATAGATAGATAGATAGAAAGATAGAGGCAGATAGATAGATAGATAGATAGATAGATAGATAGATAGATAGATAGATAGATAGACAGAGAGATAAATAGATAGATAGATATTAGCAGATAGACAAATACATGGATATCTATTGGTAGATCTTGATACAAATGTAAATATAGACAGACAGTAATGTACCTTATTGGTCCAGGACTATGTACTTCGGTCCTAATCTGGTTTAGGGCTTCTTCATCTCTCATTTTTCCACACCAAATCTTTGAATAAGAAACACATTCAAGGTTTGTTAAATCATTACATTCTGTTGGTAACTCAAAATTAATACAATTTAATGCCAAAAGTCTTAGATTCACAAAATCCTTCCCTCATCTCTCTCTCTCAATAACAATAACAACAATAATCCTTTCTATTATAGGCACAAGGCCTGAAATTTGGGGGGAGGTGTAAGTCAATTACATTGACCCCAGTGCTCAACTGGTACTTATTTTATTGACTCCAGAAGGATGAAAAGCAAAGTCGACCTCAGCAGAATTTGAACTCAGAACATAAAAATGGACAAAATGTCACTAAGTTTTTCGCCCCACGTACTAACAATTCTGCCAACTTGCTGCTATAATAATAATAATAATAATAATAATAATAATAATAATAATCACCCTTTCTATTATAAGCACAAGGCCTGAATCTTTGGTGGAAGGGGATAATTGCATTGATCCCAGTGTTCATTTGGTACCTACTTTATAAGCCCCAAAAGGATGAAAGACAAAGGTGATCTTGGCAGAATATGAACACAATTTGGAAGAAATGCTGTGTTAAGGATTCTGCCATCTTTCTGCCTTTAATAATATTTCTTTCAAATTTTGCTGCAAAACCAACAATGTTTTTAGTGGGAGGGAGTTAACCAGTTGCATCAACATCAGAGCTCACCTGGTACTTATTGACCCCGAAAAGATGAAGTTGACCTCAGTGGAATTTGAATTCAGAATGTAAAGGGTCAAAAGAAATGCTGCTGAACATTTTTGTCTGATGTAGTAATAATTCTGCCTGCTTGACCCTTTGATAATAATAATACTAACTCATTCTTCTACAGAAACAGGGCCTGAAATTTTGGGGTAGCGAGCTAGTCAATTATATCAACCCTGGTATTTATTTGATCATCCCTGAAAGTGATGAAAGGCAAAGTTGACTTCAATGTAAAACCAAAAGAAATGCTGCTAAGCATTTTGTCTGACATGCTCATGTTTCTGCTTGTCCCCTGCCTTTATTCTTTCTATTATAGGCACAAGGCCTGGAATATTGAGGCGGGAAGTAGACATCAATCCCCAGTGTTCAACTGGTGCTTGTTTTATTGAATCTGAAAGGATGAAAAGTAAAGCCAACATCAGTTGAATTTGAATCCAGTGTAAAGAGCCAGAAATAAATGTTAGCATTTTGTCTGACCTGCGAGTGATTCTGCCAGTTTCTGGCCCCGACATGGCTATGTAAAGAAGCTTGTTTTTTGACCCTGTAGTTTTGGGTCCAGTTCCAGCACCTCGCACATTGAGCAAGTGTGTTTTACTATAGCCCTGGGCCAACCAAAGCCCTGTGAACATATTTGGTAGATGGAAACTGAAAGCAGATTGTCATATGTGTGTGTTTGTATGTGTTTGTGTGTATTCTTGTCTTGACATCATGTGATGGATGTAAATGAGCTTCAACATCATGCAAGAAATGTTGTTTTTAATCTTCCTTGTAAAACATATTTACATAATGGAAAATATTACCTTGCTTGGAAACAGGTAAGGGTTGGCAACAGGAAGGGTATCCAGCCATAGAAAAACTGCCTCAACAAATTCCGTCTGATCCATGCAAGCATGGAAAAGTGGATGTTAAACCAATGGTGAAGATGTAAGTTAAACACACACACACACACGTACATAAACATTGGGCTTCCATACAGTTTCTGTTTACCAAATCTACTTGCAAGGCTTTGGTTAGCCCAGAGCTATAGAAGAGGACACCTGCCCAAGGTGCTGTGCAGTAGGACTGAACTTGAGACCACATGGCTGGGAAGCAAACTTCTCAACTATACAACCACCCTGAACCTGTTTTAAATAAAATGTTTCTAATGTATCAATCATAGTTAATGAACAAAGAAAAGGAAAAAAAAAAAAAGACAATTTGACTTACCCGTGCATAGTTAACAAAGAACAGTTGTTCATGAGTGAGGTTGATCCCTGGTAATGGTGGTTCAGCCCCATGATCGGCGACCCACTGTTGATAGGCCTGGTTGGGATAGAAACAGAAGACTAGAGAACAGAAATAGATATCCACAGTTGATAGACCATGGATCGGTTGTTCTCAACAATTTTTTTTACCTATGGGTCCCTTTGATCCTTATTTTACTCAAGTGGGCCCCTATAAGCAATCGATGCTTAACAAATTTGGTTATATTTTTATAATGATTCTGCCAGCTCACTGCCTTGCTGCAAGGTCTTAAATTTTGTCACAAGGCCAGCAATTTCGTGGGAGTTGGGTCAGTTGATTACATTGACCCCCAGTGTTCAGCTGGTACTTGTTTTATTGATCCTGAAAGGATGAAAGGCAAAGTTGACCTCAGCAATATTTGAACTCAAAGATGGACAAAATGCTGCTAAGCCTTTTGCTCAGCATGCATTAGCATGCCTCTGCCTGTTCATCACCTTAATAATGATAATTTTTTTACCTGGTAAGCTTGTTTCAAACCTCCATTGTCGGCAATATTTTCTCCAAGTGTGTTTATACCTCTTATCTGAAATATAGAGTAAATTACGGGGATAAAGATAACAAAAATGATGAAGCTGATGATGATGATGGTGAGGAGGAGGAGGATGTTTGTGATAATGGTAGTGATGATGGTGATGTTGATGATGGCAGGGATGATAATACCACCACTATCAACACTGCCAGATGAAGATAATGGACTCAAACTATGCATAAACAGAAGTCTAACATCTCTATTAAAGTAGGAAAAAAAAAACTTCATTAAATTAAATTAACAATTTTGTTAAACTTACCTTTAAACTAATCAAAATTAAACTCACCTTTAAACCAGCTTGCTTCAAGACAAAACTGGAATATTGGTCTATCATACACTGTGCCTTCTTATTAAAAGCCTCTATAGTCTCATTCTTCCACCATTGTTTCAAATTACCAGTTTTATCAAACTTTCTACCTGTAATAATCAAAGATATGTGTCTGCAGGTGTGTTTTGTATTTTTGTCTTTGAAGGTGAATCACTTATTTAATGAAGTCTTTATATATCTTAAAACAAAATATTGCAACATATTTTCAATATAATTTTTTTACCACATTTTTGTGAAATCTATAAACTTTGTTTCAATTAATTTTGAAAATAATGAAAAACTCAGTAAAATAACTTTGTCATTATTAAGATGGTGTTTGCAACATAAATTGATAATAAATTTTGACCGAAGATTTTAATTTAGATCACTTTAACCCTTTTGTTACCATATTTCTGTTGAAATACTTTGTTTCAATTGATTTTGAAAATAATGAAAAGTTTGATAAAACAACACAAATCTCATAGTCTTTACACGATTTCGCAAACAACAGTCTTAGATACCCACCCCCATATCTTTCTTCAGATGGTTTCACAAACAGCAACCCCATAAACCCAATCCACTTATTGTTTCATTGATTTCCTTAACAACAGTTCCATATACCCACACAATTTGTTGTTTTGATAATTTCACAGACAACAGCCCCGGTGCAAGATACTTCAGTACTCCATATTGTTTAGATTTCACAAACAGTACTTCCAGACACCCAAACCTCTCATCTTTGAGGTGACTTTACAAGCAACAGTCCCAAATACCTGAACTCCTTGTTGTTTAGATAAGTTCAGAAACAACTCCCAGAGAACCAAACCCTTTGTTGTCTGAGTGATTTAATAAACGCCAGTCTCAGATACTCGAACACCTTGTTGCTTCAGGTGAGTAGTGAGAAAGAATGGAAGACTTTGAAAGAGACATTGTCATCATTATTGCCATGGCCATATTTATGACTGTTTTTCCAGGTTTTTTCAAATCCTGTCTATGGGTTGGTCAGGACTTTTCTGGCACAGTGTTTCACACTTGTGTTTCCTAGTATACTCACTAATTAAGTTTATTATGAGATCAGACTTCACCACTTCTTCAATTGTCAACCTTCATAGATTTCCTGTCATCTTTGACCTGATCTCCCTTCCTATAAGAAGGACACTTTACAGAATCCCTCTCCCACTTTGGTGTAGTTGGAAGACAGAGAAGGAGTTAGAGATTTTGTATTTGAAAGTTTGATATAGACACAAGCGTGGCTGTGTGGTTAAGAAGCTTACTCAGCAACTGCATGATTTTGGGTTCAGTTCCACTGTGTGGTAAGTGTCTCCTAGTATAGGCCTGGGTCAACCAATGCCTTGAAAGTGAATTTGGTAAAGGGAGACTGTGGAAACACACCATATGTGTGTGCCTTTATGATTGTTCCCTACCAACAGTTGACAACCAGTGTTGGTTTGTTTACATCCCTGTAACTTTGTTGTTCACCAAAAGAGAATGTTAGAATAAGTAACAAATTTAGGAATAAGTATTGGCGTCAGTTTATTCAATTAAAGCATTCAAGACTGCCCCCACCCAGCATGGCTGCAGTTCAATGACTGAAACAAGTAATTTGTAATAATTCATCAAATGCATGGAGAACTGCAAAAATCAAGAAAATAAAATCTCATCTATATTTATTCTAAATATAAGTTCCAGCAGATTCAAACATGAATCTGCTAATCACTGTTGTATTTTGTCTACAGAGAACAATTTTTAGACAATGTGTGTTCACAACACAATTGATTAAGACAAAGAGAGGTTGAAACATCACTATGTTTCACTGTCCGCTTATTGAAATAAATCAAGTGTATTTTGAGTACACCTTGTCTGAAAGAAGAAGTTGTTCTCTGCAGACAAAGTACAACAGCAATTAGTGTTTCCCTGTTCTTTCTCCAGTCTTTCAAGTTGTTTGGCAACCTCACTAGTGCTGGTGTGTTTGAAAAAAGCACCAAGTGTACACTGTAAAGTAGTTGGAAATTAGGAAGGTCATTTGGCCATACAAACTGTTCTAAAGCTGACACTGTGGCTTGCTAGACCCTGCCAAACATCCAACCCATGCCAGCAAAGAAAATGGACATTAAATAAGGACTAGCAGAAAGACCGCCTTCCGGGCGGTTTTCTGTTAACCACTTGATAATATTTTCACATTTGATTCCCAATTTTAATAATTTTTATGGTATTCTACATCTACTTTCTTTCTTTGTATAATAGTGCTCACTTGCTTAGTAAATATTGCTTTCATTATTTTATCACAGTCATAATATCTCCTTTTTAAACAAACACCACAGTAGTCCAACAACAGAGGGGGGAAAGCAGTTTGTCAGGTTTTACCTTCCTCTCAAAGCAAGAGTTTTCAATTCAGCAGCCCATCAGCAAGCTTTGCAGTGTGTGTGTGTGTGTAGAGAGAGAGAGGGAGAGGGGGGGGGAAAGAACATTTCAGACAATTAATGAAATAAACATTAAATGAAAAAATCGTATAAATAGAGGGGCATTACTACAGATGTATATGCCCCCAAATTTGTTGCCTCATAACATCCAGGAAAATGGATACTTTTTAACAAAATTTTCAACAAATCCCACTTAGATGTTGTGGCTTCAGAGTGTATAGGGATTTATGAGAAATAATTTTTCTGAGGGGGTGGAGAGAGGAGTTTCGGAAAATTCACACAATCTGACTTTTTTCCCTCACAACTTTCAGGAAAATGGATATCGTTTAATGAAATCCCTTTCAAACGGCATAGATTACAGCTATAAAGAAAGAAATTTGTAGGGAAAATTTTTCCAAAGGGGTGGGGAGAGGAGTTTTGGATCAGGAAGACCAAGTAAGTTAGAACTACTCTGTTTTGATGGGGATTTTTCCCATTTTTTAAAAAAATTACAGCCTCCGAAATGATGGGGTTGGGGGGTGGGCATATGAAAAAGTTTTGGAAATTTTTTTTTACAACTCTGCCCCATCCCTCACCATCTTACTCAGGACCTATTTTGGCCAATTTTTTTTGCACTTAAAAACCATGGGAGGAGCCTTTTTGGTAAAAGAAATTAAAATATTTTCAGAGGGAAAAGTGAGTGATTTAAAGATTTGGCTGTTGTTTCTTGCACATCCAAAGACAACCTCTCGTTTCTTTATCACTCTTGCATGTATTGATGTTTTTCCATATATTTCCCCCATAAATACATTTATATGTTATAAAAAAAGAAAATTTGAGAAATTAGCCATAGGTCGGTCCTGATCCTGTAGAACCATGATCAGATATGTTCCAGCTATGACCCTCCATTTTTTACTTAGACACAGTGTATGTAGGCCTGCATTATCTAATGTGCCCTTCCTTGTCATTGGTGTTTAAGCTTAGGTTAGTTCTGATCCAGTAGACCTCTGATGAAAAATGTTTCAGCCATGACTTTCCCACCTTTTATTCAGACACAGTGTGTATAGAACTACATTGTCTCATATATCATGCCTTGTTGCTGTCATTGATGTTTAACCCTAGGCCATTTCTGACCCAGTTACATTATCCAACACATCCTTCCTTTTTAAAAAAGATAGTGTGTGATTCAAAAGAAATTTGGCTGTTACTTCTACAAGTTTAAGAGACCATGCACATTTCTCCATCCTTAGCTTTCAAGGATATTAACCCATTCACCACAGATAAATATATTACAAAAGATCTGACTCAGATAAATAGAAAACAAAACATGGCATAGACGTGGATGTGTGGTTCAGAAGCATGCTTCTAACCATGTTGTTCTTGGGTTCAGTCCTACTGTATAGCTCTCTTGGCAAGTGTCTTCTACCATAGATCTAGGATGATCAGAGCCTTGTGAGTAGATTTGATACATGAAAATTGAGAGAAGTCCATTGCACATGCATCTGTGTGTGTGTGTGTGTCCTTGTATAAACACCACATGATTGTTGTAAATAAGCATCGTTGTCATACAAGTGATGTTTGTTTCCAGTCTTCCATTAGAAACATGTTTGGCCATGGGGAAATACTGTGTTACTTGGAAATATGTGAGAGTTGGCTACAGGTAAGGCATCCAGCCATACAAAATTTGATTCAATAAATTCCATCCGACCCATGCAAGCATGAAAAAGTAGATGTTAAGATGATGATGCTGATAAAACATCTTAGAGCAGCAGGTGTTTACACATACAGCTTCTATTGTTTAGTTTGATATTATACAATTTGATACATTGATGTAATTTTGTAGTCAATGGTTGAACTGGTTTGTTGCCAGTCTGTAGGTAATTACCTTCAAAACACCCACATTTACTAATCAACAATTTTAGAATTATTTACTTTGCAAGTTTTCACTTCAGAAATTCTTCTGCTGTCTTCATAAAACATTTCAATAACATTCTGTTTGTGTAAACTCATTCGTTCCTTATTAAATGTGATTTACACACTCCTATAGGCTCTACTGAACTTTACAATGTTACATTTGGTCTGACAGCTTGCTGGCATCAACATCTCCATTCTCTGTCTTTCCCTATCTGTCTTCTCCACCTCTCAGCACTCTAGCTGGATGCTGTATCGGTTCCAAAGTTCTCTCTCCCAGAATGCTATACAATTTCTCTTACTTTACCCTTCCACATGAGAACTTTCTAGTTCAGCCCACAGACTTTTCAACATGTTTATATTTTCAACATACATATTCACACATGCACACACCTATGTAAACACACTCTCTTACACATACACATATACACATACACAAGTGTTGAGTTGTTTGTTTATAATTTGGAAATATTTTTCCCATCTCAGAGACTTTTTGCATTCTTCTAGTCTTTCTCAGTTTATATTCCCCATTTATTAGTCTATGTTCAGGAGTCAAAAGTTCACCCTAACACTATTTTTGGTTCTTACGCATAAAATTCTCTAACTTTCCATCTATAAGATTTCTTGTTTACAACTGTAGTGAATGTGTGGGTAGAAGAAATGCCTTGTTACCAAACAAGAAAATATCTCATCAAAATACAACTGATCAAATCAACAATTGATAAGCTGTAGCAAATATTAGAAATATGGAAAAAGGTTATATTATTGTCACATCTACCAGTCTGTCTGTCTGTCTGACTGTCTGTCTGTCTGTCCATTCATCCCTCCATTGTTCATTGTGGAACTCGCAGTAAATAAAGCTATAAATAAGAACATGTAAATCTTGGATAGAAAACTCATTTGGACTGAAAATGTGTGTGTGTGTGTGTGTGTGTGTGTGTGTGTGTGTGTGCGTGCGTGTGTATGTGTATAATATTTATACTTTGGTCAAGTCAGTCTATTCCTACTCTGCCAAGAGATGCAAGGGTCTAACTAGTCCAAAATATGAATATCATTAATCTATACTATGATATTGGGTATACTTTCTTCTCACAGACAACAATTAAACATTCTATCTATTTATCTGTCTATCTGTCTGTCACATCATTGGTTTAATGTCTATTTTTTCATGCTTGCATGGGTCAGATGGAATTTGGTAAGGTAGAGTTTCTGTAGCAGGAAAGGCATCCAGCCACTCAATTATTGCCCTAGTGTTGTTCCATCCTTAAACCAGCATCTCTCAATTACAGCACCAATGTTGTTCCATCATTGAACCATCATAACTCTGTAACTGGGTGAGTTATTTACATTACTTTAATGTCTCTTTGTGTGTAGAGTACATATACACATATAGAGTAAGGAACCATAAAGGCATACACACATAACAACCATAAATAAGTATATATGAATTATTCACTTTCATCAGTCTGATTAAGGTGAGTAAATAGTCTAAAGTCACTGTCAACTTTTACCTTGTAAAAATTTAATAAACATGTATTCTACCAGAAAGTATTGAATTAAGTTCTTTATATATATGTCGACATAATAACAGACATTTATATTTACACACATAAACATTTGATGTCCACTTTTCCATTCTTGCATGAATCAGACAAAATTTGTTGAGGCAAATTTTCTATGACTGGATGCCCTTTCTGTTGCCAACCTTTGTTTCCAAGCAAGGACATATTTATTCATGGCTGGACATGTTTTTGTGGAATACTGGAAATGGAGACTCTGCTTGATTGACGGTGATTCTTGTTTATAACTGTCATGTGAGGTCTAGACAAAGATACCCCCCCACACATACACAAGATAGGGTTCTTTCAGTTTTCACCTTACAAATCCACTCACAAGACTTTGGTTGGTGTTGGGCTATGGTACAAGATGCTTGCCCAAGGTGGCAAGCTGTGAGACTGAATCCCAAACCACATGGTTTGGCACTACACAGTCACACCTCTGTCTGTCTGCTTGTCCCCACCTCCCTCTCTCTCTAATGTTAATATCAAATTTTTCATGCTTCCTTTGGTCAGGCAACATTTTGATGCAAAATTTTCATGCCCAGATAATCTTCCTGTCACCAACCCTCACCTATTTTCAAACAAACATGTTTTTATCCAAGGATAGATTAGAGAATCTTCTACTAATACCAACTACTAAATTCCAAATTAAAGCTGCAGGTGGTTAGAATCCCTCTGAATGGATGCAGTCTCCCCACCAGATTTTCTTTAGGGATAGTATACATGCCTCTCTTAAGGTCAAGAGTAATGCGTAAGAAGTTAACTGTTGATAAACTGGTGTGATGTTTGTGTTATAACCAAAGTCCTAGAAGATTCCTATCAATTTCTTTCCCAATTTATCCAAAGACTGGTCATAGCCTTTATGTTGTTTGAAGTTGCCAGGCCATTATCGGTGTATAGTGCTGAGCTATGGAGGGAATATCAACTTATGAGCATCCAGGATAAATAATACAGTGAGGGCTGCAACTACAGCCCCATTGTAACTCCTCATGAAGACATTGAATAACAACACACTTTCCTTTTTGTCCCAGTGGAAGTCATCATGGTACAAGAGTGACTTCCTGGTGAAATCACCAAGGTTGTATTTAAAATTAGAAAGAAGATTTGTGGACCTTAAGGGTAATCTCACTCCCCTCTTTTTCTTCTCACATCAAGTATTGAGATGTGAGATCTATTTAGACCTGTTTTAGAGGTTCTCAATGGGAAATGACTCAGATCATGATGATCCATCCAATCTATGCGAGCATGGAAAACAGACATTCAATTATAATGATGATGGTAATGATGATAATTATATATTTACATGGAGAGAAAGAGAGAGAGAGAGAGAGAGTAATGGTGGAAGAATTGCTAAGTAACTGTACAAGAATGTATACATAAGTAGGTATGTATGTGTGTGTAATATATATATATATATATAACAGCTAAAGTTGTAAATCAGATAATTCCACAGCAATTCTTCTACTTACCTCTGTTATCAAAGCCATGCGTAATTTCATGCCCAATTACGATACCGATTCCACCGTAATTCAGAGACCTACAAGATTAAATTGGTTTGTTATCAGGAAGTACAGTATGTAAGGGGTGCCAGAGGAAGAAGAATTTTGAGAAACAAAATCATCAGAACAACTCACTTCTCATTACATTCTATTGTTAATATAAACAAATATAAATTCCAGGGTTATCTCATTTGCCTTTCTTCACCAGAATTAATCATTATAATGATAGGCTTAGGCATGGCTGTGTGGTTTTGGAAGTTTACTTCCCAACCACATGGTTTCAGGTTCAGCCTCACTGCATGACACCTTGGCCAACTGTCTTCTGCCTAGTCTTGGGTTGAGTAAAGCCTTGTAAGTGGATTTGGCAAGCAAAAACTGTGAAAGCCTATCACCATTTATTTATTTATCTGTGTGTGTGTGTGTGTGTGTGTGTGTGTGTGTGTGTGTATACATGTGTGTGTGTGTGTGTGTGTGTGTGTGTATACATGTGTGTGTGTGTGCATATATATATATATATATATGTGTGTGTGTGTGTGTGTATATATATATGTGTGTGTGTATATATATATATATATATATATATATATATATATATATATATAATATATATTATTATATATATATTAAATATATATTATTACATATATATTAAATATATAGTATTATATATATTATATATATATATATATATATATATATATATATATTAAACAAAACACATACAAATATATATAAAAAATCCTCATCATTTAACATCCATCCTCCATACTAGCATGGGTTGGACAGAAAACAAGGATCCAATGAATTGAAAATCTGCATCATGCTCCAGTGTCTGCTTTGGCATGGTTTCTATGGCTGGATGCCCTTCCTAATGCCAGGCATTTTACAATGTGTATTGGATACTTTATTTGTGCCAGCAGTACTAATGAGGTTACCCTGTGGCTCACCAGTCAACAAACCCAAGGAGGGAGGTGTGGGTGTCCATATGTTAAGGAAGAATTTGGAGTAGAGTAGGTTCATGTTGTTGAGAAGCTACATGGCTACTCACATTTAGGGGAGAGAATGAAATTGAATTAGAGTTACCTTGAAGGAGGTAGTGGTGACAAGGTGTCCAGGTGACACTTCAGATTACAGGAGCAGCAGTAGTCGGTAGGGGGAGTGGGGGTTTGGAAGAGTGTATAGGGGAAGTAGGAGAGAGAGGTAGGCAACATCAGCAAAGATTGGAGAAAGGTTGAGGGGAGGGATGTGCACATATTGGGGAAGCTATAAGGATGCTAGTAGATGGGTGGTAATGATGATACCATTGGTAGTGAGGAGAACACACACACATGTATGTATCATAGTGCATGTGTATGTTTACATTTGTGCTTTTCTGAAAAATCACTGAACTTCAGTGATGTCATTTCTACTGTTAACAAATTGTTAACAAATTTTGCTCCTTCAAAAATATGTAAAGTAAGAGAATTCTTCCTTGAAAGAAAGGTACTGTTTAGAAACAGGAATTGTCTAGCTGTAAAACCATGCCTCAATAATACACACATCTAAATCATGCTGACAAGGAAAAGCAGACATAAAAATGAATGAACAAATAACAAATATTCTCTTCATTAAAGGTGGAATTTCAATTGATTCATGATTATGTTAAATTCTTGCTTTACTATCAAAATAATCGTAAAGTTAATAGTGTTAACGTAGTTAATAAAATGTTAAAAGCATATGGTGTGCCCTGGTGGCCAGTTATTGTAAGGGAGATAATCATTTCTAGACAGACGCTGGTGGAATTAGAAGCTTCAATTTTAAATCAAAAACCAACAAAGCAGATACAAAGAATACATATGTTTAATTTTCTTTTTCCTTGCTCTTTACAAAGATGTTAAAAATCTCTAGTCTTAGGTAATCCTGAATAACACTATTTCATTCTTATTAGAAATCATCAGCATGGTATAACCCAAAGTACTGAAATTAAATGAAATATTTTATGAAGCAAGACATTTCTTACAGATGGAAAATAATTACAGATATTCATGGAATGTATTTTTCTTTTCTTCTTTTTCTTCATAGACTGTTCAGCAATTGAGAGAGAAGAGAGGGGGGAAAAACATAATATTAATTAGTATTCTAATGTTTTCTTTTCCTTATCCTATAATTAAGTAGCATTTAGATGCTCATTGAATAATAAATTTAATGTTAACTGTTTTTTTTTTTCATGTGGGATGGTGCCCCTGAGTGATAAACCGGAATGTTGCAATAATTTCAATATCTAAATATTACTTACTTTGGATAGGAGTTACTGTAAAAGACAGGCTGTAGTATTCCGGCAGGAAAAACTGAAAATAAACAAATTTCCTAGTTAAAAAATTGCATTGGAGAAAGAATCTTAAGATTGTTTAATAAGTCAAGATCAAGGCTACATACTTTGGGATATTTACTGTAATTGGTCAAGGTCGAATATTATGGGATAGGTGATGTTAATTGGTTGAGAGGTTAAAGTCATAAATTTAAGGGCTTCACAGTGTAATTGGTTGCATGGTCAAGTTTACACATTTTAGGACATGTAGTTTAACTGCAGCTAACATCCTGAATCAAAAGAGGAAACACTTTCTCTTTCCATCTAAGTGAGAAAGTTCCGTTTTCAAGTTTTCAAGCATACTTCTCCCACAAATGAATTCCAAAATAAAAAAATATATCATTAATCTCTACTATGGTATTCAGTTCTCTTCCAACAGGCAACACTAAACAAGTGCCTCTGTGTGTGTGTGTGTGTGTGTTTGTGTGTGTTTGTGTGTGTGTTTGTGTGTGTGTGTGTGTGTTTGTGTGTGTGTTTGTGTGTGTTTGTGTTTGTGTGTGTGTTTGTGTTTGTATTTGTGTTTGTGTGTGTGTGTGTGTTTGTGTGTGTGTGTTTGTGTGTGTGTGTGCTTGTGTGTGTGTGTTTGTGTGTGTGTGTTTGTGTGTTTGTGTGTGTGTGTTTGTGTGTGTGTTTGTGTGTGTGTGTTTGTGTGTGTTTGTGTGTGTGTGTGTGTTTGTGTGTGTGTGTTTGTGTGTGTGTGTGCGTGTGTGTGTGTGTGTGTGTGTGTGTATACATACATACATACAGACACAAAAGGAGTGGAGTTAAGAAATAGAATGTCAGAGAAATAAACATACTTACCAATATCATTAGTATTTGGGTTGTAATAAGCATTAATAACAGCTGGGTCTTGCAACCATCTGAAGTGGGAATAAGAACAAAGTATGTATTGACTATAATGGCAGATGAATGTTATGATGTTCATGCTGGTCTATTAGGCATTTATTAGAGAGAGAGAAGTGATTGAACTGCTCCCAAAAGATTTGATTATAGAAGAATTTACCTCTTTATGTGTGTGTGTGTGTGTGTGTTTTGTGCTATGATTACAAGCTATGCATTGTACCAGAGTCAAATATAACAAACTACCCCAAATCCTTGTTGGTGTATCTGTGTAAGTGGAGTCTGGACTGGTTAGTTTGTACTGACATCAACATGTATAAGTTGTAATAATGAAGTCAAACCAAATTGTGATATTTTGAAATTATTTAATATGTATGTTTCATGTCTGTGTAATATATATAAGAGGAAATGCATCAATTATGCAAGACCTTCCAGACGTTTTTCCTATTAGATATTATACAGATCTGAAACATAGATGTCTAAATAATTTCAAAATATCACTGTCTGGTTTGACTTATTATTACAACTTTTATTTATCATTCAACTACGGTAGTAGTTGAATAATATTCTTAACATAGCTTTTTTGCATAAATATATGTTATCGGCTACACATACTCAATGTGGGTGCTTTGGTGATTTGTTGTGGTGCAGTGTCTGGGGAACGACACCTTCCTTATACTGGGTGTTAGACTTTCAGGTGTTTTAACACCCAGTGTAATGAGAGATTCATCCCCCAGGCACTAAACTGAAATGAACCAGTGAACAAACAAAACACACACAATGAATATGTGTGGTCATGATGCCGGTGTCGCATAACTAGCACCCGTGCTAGTGGCATGTAATAAACATTTTCTGAGTGTTAGGCCTTGCAGAGGCAATCACAGATGACTGGGACCTTTGGCAATATGTTATGCTTGAGTAGAAGACTCATCAAGCCAAGTGAAGTCATAATCATGGCAGATATTGGTGGCATGTAAAAGCACCCATTACACTCTCGAAGTGGTTGGCATTAGGAAGGGTATCCAGCTGCAGAAGGCATGCCAAATCAGATTGGAGTCTGGTGCAGCACCTCAGCTTACCAGCCCTGGTCAAACTGTCCAACCATGCTAATGGACGTTAAATGATGATGATATGTATTACATAAGGTAATGAGTGAAAAAAAGGCAAAACAAGAGGGATAAATTTTAACAAAGGTTGTATTAGTTTACCATTTGAAAGGAAAGGGAAAGGGTCTTGATGTTTTGGATGCTTGTCTTTCATGATGAAAAATGAAAGAAAATGGTGAAAAAAGAGAGAAAATGGGAGAAAAATAGTGGAAGAGGAAAAGTGGTGAGAAAGAAAGAAGCAAACAAAGGAAGTATAACACACACACACACACAAGTATTCACATGTGACATTGTATATAACTGGTATCACCAGCATCTCCATAAAACAGATTAATGCCATACTTCTCTCTATCAACTGGTTCCCGCAATTCTTTGATTTGGTTATGAGACTTGTATCTTTTGATCTGGTGGACATTGCGAAAGTAGCTGTCAGGGTCCACTTCCAGCTGAAAAAAATAAAAGATCAGTTCAAGGAGTCACTAATAAAATTTTAGTTGAAGGTAATAACTATAAAATTTTAATTTGAGTGGTTACTAATAAAATATTAGTCCAAGAGATGACCTGTGGAATATTAGTCCAAGGAGTTACCTTTATAATACAGCTGTTCTCTTTTCTTTAAGGGCATGTCACTTCTGGAGAGTTCTTGGTTCTTGAGATTATCTCCTCTTGTGATTCAGAGTTGGTCACAATCACCACAAGGTATTTGCTTACTCTTTACTTTTCTCTTAAAGGGGAGGTAATTTCAGTATGTTAAGAATTTATGTTGTATCTATCTGTCCGTCTGTCTGTCTTCTACTCTCTCTTTCTCTCTCTCAGCGTGTGTGTGTGTGTATATATACATATATAAAGTTTTCAGAAAGATTGAAGAAAAGTACATCAGTTATAGAGCTGAAACAAACATTGGTTAAAGAGTAGATAAACCCAGATAAGTTTGTCATTGATAATTTAATCAAATCCATCCCAAACTGGGTGAAAGCAGTGATATTAGGAAGGCCTATAAAATTCTGAGACAAATTTCTATTTATATCGGATCAGATTTCATTAAGTTATTAGGAACAAAATTGACATTGCTTTTTATTATTACCCTGACTATAAAATGATTGCAGGTCAGTGCCTATAAATTTGTGAGTTTGTGTGTGTGTGTATTTGTATATATACACACACACAAACAGATATATATATATATATATATATATATATATATATATATATATATATGGGGTGTGATGGGTAAATTGTTGCCATTTGATATTTCTAATTTCGCACATATGCATTGTTTGTTTTTGACTTTGTTAACTACACAGTATAGTAGGGTCAGTTGGGCACCGTCTGTGAGAAAAACAGCACCATGATGCATTTCACTCTGCCAGAAATTTGGAAACTACATGCTGTACTGCTTGGCATTTGTACCGGAAACTCCAACACAAACATTTCAGACTGTTTGGGTGTCAATCTGAGGACAGTGGAAAGGATTCAAAAAGAGTTGGATAAGTCTAATGGTGATTACGAAGGTATGGCAGATCGGATAAGAAAAGAACTCCTGAATTTGTTGAACGATCCCTCCAAGTCAGTTAGGACTATCGCCAAAGACATGGGAGTGTCTGAGTTTCTTATCAGGCAGGCAGTGAATGAAGACTTTCGGTATTGCTCATACAAGATGAGAAAGGGCCAATTTTTATCCCAAGCCATCAAAGATGAGGAAAGACCATGCTATGAAGCTTTTGAAGAAACTCTAGCATCTCCTCCAGCCAAACATGCTTTGGTTTTTTTCTCAGATGAGAGAAACTTCTGCTAGGATCAGATGGTGAACACACAGAACAACTGTTGGCTTGCTGTGTCCCCAAAATATGTACCAAGAGGGATAAAAATTAAACATCCAGTCAACATCATGGTGTTTGGAGTGATCACTAGTGATGGCGATGTTATTCCTCCATTCATCTTACCACATGGACTCAGACTCAACACGGAGACCTACATCAAGTACCTGGAGGAGGTAGTGCTGCTCTGGGTTAAGAGGGTGGTTACTGGAAGACCCTATGTCTGCCAACAGGACTCTGCACCATGCCACACAAGCAGGAGAACCCAGGAATGGCTATCAGACAATTTTTGTGACCACATAACCCCTAACATCTGGCCACCCAGCTCCCCAGACTGCAACCCCCTTGATTATTATGTGTGGAGCACAGTTGAGTGAGAAACCAACAAAACTCCTTGTAACTTCAAAGATGAACTGAGGGCAAGGATTATGGCAGCATTCACCAACTTACGAGGAGACCATCCAGAAGAGTTGCAGATTCCGTAGTCATCTGGAGGCCATGGTTGAAGCCAACGGCGGTTTTATTGAATATATTTAGTCTTTAATATTTCAAGATATTTTTATGTAATTTTGGTAAATATATCTGTTAAAATGAGATGTCAGTGTTTTTTTCATTTTTGCATAATTTAGACAACAGATTATTTACCACACCCTGTGTATATATATATAATAAGCTTTATTATTGAATTCCAGAACAGACTGATATATATATATATATATATATATATATATATATATATCATTGTTAGTATAATCTGTAGCAAATTATATTCCTCTTACCATTTTCTACTCTAAATTACTTGTTAAAGAACCTCTATAGCATAATTATTATTATTAGTATTGGCTTTGAGAAACCATTAAGATACCATATATATATACTTATATAGGAATAATTATATAATGTATTATTATATAATATATTAATATATTCACTAAATTATTATACAAAGTAAAGGCATGTGACCGAGTGGTTAGGTCTGTTGCACTCACGATTGCTAGATCATTTGTTTGATTCCTAGACTGAGCTGTGGGTTTTGTTCTTGAGCAAAACACTTCATTTCACATTGCTCTGGTTCACTCAGCTGTAAAAAGGTAACCTTGCAACAAACTAGCCTTCTGATGAGGGGGAATGTTGGCCTGCTTGCCTACCCAGTGGGGTAACATCATTCAAAAGCTAAAACAATGTGAAATGCATTGTGACCAGCAATGTATAACAACGTCTGATAGTCTGGTCAATCATGTCGTTATACAATGTACAGTAGGTGTCACCAGCACTGCTAATTATTCTACCGTTTCTCCAACAAATGAGACACTTAGACATACATATATATATATATATATATATAATAAAGATTAGAATGCATGAAACTTGTGAAGACCTGTTGGGGCAAGCGAAAGCGAAATCGTGATGGCACCTGTGCCCAGCATCGCCTTCCTGGCACTTGTGCCGGTGGCATGTGTAAAGACATTCGAGCGAGATCGTGCCAGTGCCATTGAACTGGCTCCTGTGCAGGTAGCACGTAAATTACACCATTTTGAGCGTGGCCGTTGCCAGTACCACCTGACTGGCCATCGTGCCAGTGGCAGGTAAAAGCACCCACTACAGTCTCGGAGTGGTTGGCGTTAGGAAGGGCATCCAGCTGTAGAAACTCTGCCAAATCAGATTGGAGCCTGGTGTAGCCATCTGGTTCACCAGTCCCCAGTCAAATCGTCCAACCCATGCTAGCATGGAAAGCGGATGTTAAACGATGACGATGATGATGATGATGATGATGTAATTTGCATAATTTAAACAAAAATGAGCTATGAACAATAACTCAGAATAGCTCGTAGCATGCAGTTGAATGACAAAAATGAATAAATGTATATTAAACACTTTTATTAGTTTCTGTTGACCAAACACACAGAGAAAGCTTTGATTAACTATGATGTCCCACACACTGGGACTGAACTTGAAACCATGATTTTTTTAAAGTGAATTTCTCAACCACACAGTCATATCTCTGGTTATATATATATATATATATATATAATCATCATCATCATCCACATTCCCTCCTGATATGGATTGGACAGTCCTACAGGACCTGGTGAACCAGAGGACTGCACCAAGTTTCAAAGTCTGCTTTTGATACTCTTCCTGGTGCCAACTGCTTTTCAGAGTGGACTGGGTGCATTTTATGTGATACTGACTCTAGTGAGGTCAGCACAAACCTCAACCCTGAGTGCACGACATCCTATAGCAGAAACAGCTGTAAAGCTAATGAAGTTCATGATGTAATTTCCTGTTCTTTTGTCATTTATTTAACTTCCATATATTTATATATAGTGTAATGACCATTGTTCATCTCTCTTTCTCTCTCTCTTTCTATATATATATATATGTGTGTGTGTGTGTGTGTGTGTGTGTGTCTGTGTGTGTGTGCCTCATGGAGGCAAAGTGGTCAAGGTCCTTTTGAGTGTTGGGCCTCACGGAGGCAATGACCAAGACCTTTAGCATTATGTTGGGCTTGAGAAAAAGATCCATCAAGCTGAACAAAATTGCAGTCATGGCAGATACTGGTGTCACGTAAATGGCACCTGTGCTGGTGGCATGTAAAAGCACTCATTACACTCCCAGAGTGGTTGGTGTTAGGAAGGGCATCCAGCCGTAGAAAACATGCCAAATCAGACTGGATCCTGGCACAGCCTTCCAGTGTGCCAGCCCAGTCAAACCATCCAACCCATGCCAACATGGACAACAGATGTTATATGATGATGATGATTATATATATATATATATATATATATATATATATGTATATATTTGTATACACATTAGCAATCTGCTAAATTATCCATAGATTTTTATGGTGAATATATATGTAGTGAAACTAACATTTCTATCGCCATTATATACAAACAAACCATCTTCCCCACTGTTATAAATATATTCAAGTTCGGTTGTAGTAGAAAACATCTCATTCCCTGTCATCACGTGACTGATTATTATTTGAAGCGGCAACTGCCTTGTACCGTTCCCGCCAGAACGCAAATCGACCAATCACAGCCCCTAATAAGGTCACGTGATAGTGTTTTTCTAATGCTTTCCTGGAGCCCCTATTTTCTTATAAATAGCCTAAATTATACCCGCCAAATCGTTGCGCCCCAGATCGCCTAGATTTGGCTGCGGCCACACGCGTAACACAGCTAACCAGTTTCCAGCGACGACATCAACACCATCGTTCAACTACGAACTACAAGCATCGCCACCGACGTCGCCAGCAGCAACACGACACTATGACTACCAGCATCGCCGCCAGCGTCAACACGACACTACGACTACCAGCGTCCCCAACAGCATCAACATGACTCTACACGTACACAAGCTACCAACAGCTAACCGTGGCACTTCTCTTCGATTCTGTTTGTGTGATTCATCTTGACCACGATAAATAATAGACAAGAACCTAGCCTGCGAAGAACATCTGTATCCAGCCCGGCTTGGCATAGAAGCCCTAACATCACAACTAGTGATCGCTCTGCCACACACGCCTTAACTTCTTATACAGACACTTACCACTGTGTACTCTAAGAACTGGTATATTAAATCCTTATACGTGTTACTACTGTGTATCTCTCGTACCCACATACATGTATTACTTACACACACTTTTTCTTTACATGACGGCCTGTCTTTTATTGTGTTTCATTATGTCGCATTCACTCACACACAGACATACAATTTAATGCTACAATAAATCTTACTGTTATTCATCTCTATCGGTTGTGTCAATATCGTCTTCATTACTGGCATTTACGAGTTTTCTATGTTATCGAAGTATAACATATTTATATCATTTGATATATTTTGTGTTCGACCATGTGACACGTTTAATAAAGGAACCCTGTTTTTCCATTCATCACCATTTCTTCTTTTGGGTTCGCACGGTCGTTCTTACATATATATACTCTGATAGGCGAGCTAGCCTGGAATCAACTGAATGTGCTGGCTTTACTGAAGACGGCTACAGCAATAGCCAAAACTAAATGGTCAGTCTAAGGAATTCTCGGTTTGGTGTCCAGGGTGACTGCAGCCTCTATCAGAGTATATGATATGTGCTTTGTAACAGCATTGGAGCAGTTTAGCTCCTGTTTCTAGCAATGTAGGTGTTATTCACACCCTTAGTAAAGGTTAGTTTACAACTATAATTTTCCTCTTCAGTATAATGTTGCAAACAATTGTTTTTATTAATTTATATATATATATATATATATATATATATATATATACACATGCATTATTACATGCAATATTAAACCAAAATGTATTTGTCTTTTGCAAATGTAGAAATCTCACCATTTCATAGAATTTGTCCAACTTTGACTTTTTCAATATAAATTCTGGGTATCCAATCATTCCAATCATGGCATTTGCCTAGGAAGAAAAAAAAAACAGAACATATAACAGAATGTGATTGACTGTTCTTGGTACACTGATGCTATTGCAGTAAATAGTTAAGGAACCTCTCTCTCTCTCTCTCTCTCTCTCTATATATATATATATATATATATATATATATATATATATATATATATATATATATATATACACACACACTCTTTTACTCTTTTACTTGTTTCAGTCATTTGACTGTGGCCATGCTGGAGCACTGTCTTTAGTCGAGCAAATCAACCCTGGGACTTATTCTTTGTAAGCCTAATACTTATTCTATCGGTCTCTTTTGCTGAACCACTACATTATGGGGACGTAAACATACCACCATCGGTTGTCAAGCAATGGTGGGGGGGACAAACACAGACATGCAAACACACATACATATATATATATATATATATATATATATATATATATATATATATATATATATACATATATACGACGGGCTTCTTTCAGTTTCTGTCTACCAAATCCACTCACAAGGCTTTGGTCGGCCCGAGGCTATAGTAGAAGACACTTGCCCAAGGTGCCATGCAGTGGGACTGAACCCGGAACCATGTGGTTCGTAAGCAAGCTACTTGCCACACAGCCACTCCTAATATAAAATGTAAAGAAATAGGGATTTTGAATCCAGACAGATACCTTACAAAGTTTTGTATAATCCAAATTCTGGTTAACCCCATCAGATGATATGGAACAACAGGGAATTGTTTAAAGAAAACAATTACACAGTATTTCACTCGATGGGTAAATCCTGAGTTTGCTTCTTTGGATTTTATACGGTATACAGAGTGTGTAATCAAGATGTGTTGGATTGAGATTTAAAGTGAATGTATTGTATATAATACTGCAGTAAACAAATTTTTGAGAATGTATAATTCTCCATTCTTATTTTTAACATCTTGAATATATATATATATATATATATAGGCGCAGGAGTGGCTGTGTGGTAAGTAGCTTGCTTATCAACCACATGGTTCCGGGTTCAGTCCCACTGTGTGGCACCTTGGGCAAGTGTCTTCTATTATAACCTCGGGCTGACCAAAGCCTTGTGAGTGGATTTGGTAGACGGAAACTGAAAGAAGCCCGTCGTATATATGTATATATATATATATATATATATGTATGTATGTGTGTTTGTGTGTCTGTGTTTGTCCCCCCAGCATCGCTTGACAACCGATGCTGGTGTGTTTAGGTCCCCGTAACTTAGCGGTTCGGCAAAAAGAGACCGATAGAATAAGTACTAGGCTTACAAAGAATAAATCCTGGAGTCGATTTTCTCGACTAAAGGCGGTGCTCCAGCATGGCCACAGTCAAATGACTGAAACAAATACGAGAGATATACACACACACACACATGTATGTATGTAGATATTAGTAGTATAAGATCATTTGGCTGGTGTAACCATGGTGTACCAGTGATCTGATGAGCAAGCTTTCTTTTTTTACTCTAATATTTGAATATACAATTGTATTGTATAATGCTGAGCATATACAGTACCGTGCAAAAGCCTTCAGCCACCATTCAGAACCCCTACTACCAAATATAATGATTAGGTGTGGAAATGACTCCAACATGGCCAATGTTTCATCTGTAAAAACCACAATGCAAAACATCCACTATAAGTTGGCAGTTAGTAGAAATTTGCAATAGTTTAAAGTGGCCGAAAATTTTTGTGCAGTACTGTATATTAATGCAAATACATGTACACTTTTCTTTTTTTTTCCTCAATGGAATCTCAAGTCAAAGACGATGTACAAGTGTTCAGTTTTTGCTGAATGCCTTCATAAATGATTTGTTTATAGTGATCAAATGTATGTGCTGCAGATTAGCTCACTCCATAAAATCAATATTTCCTGTACAGGTATACAAATGTTTCACATGTCAGGTGTTGAAATGATTGCAGAGCAATGTAAAATGAAGTGTGCCACACAGGCTGGGAATTGAAATCACTACCTAGCAATTGCGAGTGCAACACCATAACCACTAGGCCACATGCCTTCGTATGATTTCTTCCACATCAAAATTAATACTATAAGAAGAAAGTTGGAAACAACTGTTAGCCTATAGAAGTCACATGGTTAAATAAATACCTCCTGACTTTATTTAAATATATATATATATATATATATATATATATATATATATATATATATATAGGCGTAGGAGTGGCTGTGTGGTAAGTAGCTTGCTTACCAATCACATTGTCCCGGGTTCAGTCCCACTGCCTGGCATCTTGGGCAAGTGTCTTCTACTATAGCCTCGGGCCGACCAAAGCCTTGTGAGTGGATTTGGTAGACGGAAACTGAAAGAAGCCCATCGTATATATGTATATGTATGTGTATATATATATGTGTGTTTGTGTGTCTGTGTTTGTCCCCGCAACATCGCTTGACAACCGATGCTGGTGTGTTTATGTCCCCGTAACTTAGCAGCTCGGCAAAAGAGACCGATAGAATAAGTACTAGGCTTCCAAAGAATAAGTCCTGGGGTCGATTTGCTCGACTAAAGGCAGTGCTCCAGCATGGCCACAGTCAAATGACTGAAACAAGTAAAAGAATAAAAAGACTATATATATATATATATATATGTATATATATATATATATATACAAGCAGAAAAAAAACAAACAAAAAGAGACGAGAGGCAAAGAGTTTTGATATTACCTTTATGGAAAATCTTTGCCTCCCACTTCTTCTTGGTTTTTCTGCTTATCAAATATACTCCACAATAGGAATATTACTGTTTCCATATCCAGGATTTCCAGTTTCAATGTTAAACCAACTCTGTTCAATAGGTCCCACTTTGATGCACCTTATTACCAAAGACACCTCTGACAATAACAACAGCAATAACACCACCACCACCACCACCACCAACATCACCAATAGAACAGCCTCACCCTTACATCGAGTGCTTCTGAGGTGGGGGCAGGGACTGCCATAACATGAACTCACCTTTTCCTTAGCAAATTTTCTAGTTTCTTCATCCATCCACGTATTGTCGTCAAGGAGTTTGTTGAAGGCATTTCGAATGTTTTGTATCATCTCCAGAGCCTGGGGAAAGGAATACAACAGATTGTTAATTATATATGCATGGTTTAGGTTCAGCCCCACTGCTTGGCACCTTGGACAGGTGTTTTGTATTAGAGCCTTGACCTGACCAAAGCTTTGTGAATAGATTTGTTTGACAGAAACTGAAAGAAACCCAATGTGCATATGTATGTGTATTTTTATAGATGTGTGTCTGTGTGTGTGTGTGTGTGTGTGTTTGTGAGTGTGTAGGCATGTGGTATGGTGGTTTGGGTATTTGACTCACGATTGCAAAGTCATGAGTTCAATTCCTGGTGGCACATTGTGTCCTTGAGCAAGACACTTATTTCACATTGCTCCAGTCTACTTGGCAAAAATGAGCAGTACCAGTATTTCAAATGGCCAACCCTTTCACATTCCGTGTCACGCTGAATCTCCCTGAGAACTTTCTTAAGGGTATGCATGTCTGTAGCGTGCTCAATCACTTGTACGTTAATTTCATGAGCAGGGTGTTCCATTGATCGGATCAATTGGAACCCTTGTTTTCGTAACTAACAGAGTGTCTGTGTGTATATATTGTTTAACACTTAAAATTTCAACAAATGACGAAAGGAATGAACTTTACATATTTCAGAAGGATTAATTTTACAATTTATAGGAAGGACAGTATATATTTTATTATTATTTTTAATTTTTTAATATTTCTAATGTTTTAATATTGGATGTATGTTTTTCGAAATATTAAATATTGATTTCCTGAGTATATTATTGATAAGTTCATGAATTTATTAATAATATAAAAACACATATATACACATTTATTTGCTCAAAATAATTGAGCACTCAATATAAGTTCAGTTATATATTCTTAGAATATTACTTATAAAAGTTATATATATATATATATATATATATATATATATATATATATACTTTGTAAATCTTGTTTGAACAGGATTCATTGTCAGATGTAAATATTTTTATCATGTTTATGGAAAGGGTTTTGAGCTGGGTTACAACTCAAGACCATTATCATTATCAGAAATGCATCAACACCAAGAAATCATCAGTGATCCACTTCTGGCTCAATACAAAGCAATGATCAGATGGTCTGTATCTCATGTCATGGTACCTTTCTACAGTTAGGCAGACTGTACCTTATATCATGGTATCTATCCACAGCTAGGTGGGCTGCACTGCCATTGTGGTACCTATCTACAGCTAGGTGAGCTGTACCTTACATTATGGTACCTATCTAGGTAGACTGTACTTAACATCATGGTATCTATCTACAGCTAGGTGGATTGTGCCTCACACCATGGCACCTACTTACAGCTTGGTAGTCTTTGCTTCCCATTATGGTAAGTGGTCTGTACTTCATACCTTGGTATGTGTCTGCAACTAGGAAGACTGTACTTCAGATCACAGTACCTATGTAAAGTTAGGTAGACTGTACCTCTAATCATGGTACCTACATATGGCTAGATGGATGGAATGTGAATGGTGCCTACCTTCAGGAATGCTGACAGGCGTACTGGGTGTGGGGGTAAAGCTGTGCTTCTAAACAACAATAATAATACAAACAACAACATCAGCAGAAATAACAACTGCAAACACAACAACCACAATCACAACAGCAGAAACAATTTAACAATAACAACAACCACAACCACAAAAACAACAACTGAAACATCGACAACAGTCACATTAACAACCTCAGTCACAGTGACAGCAGAAACAGCACAACAACAACAACCATGATCCTAATCCCAACCACCACAGCCACAACCTGTACATATATATTATTGTTACATGGTGAGAAGCAGATTTAACATCTGGGTCTCTAGCAGCAAAGTCTTTGTCACCACTGACAGCTTGCCTTATGATGGTGTCAGGTGACGCCTATGAAGCACTTGGCTGTTCCAACACCTTAGCCTTGCCATCACCCATAGTAATGCAGCCAAGTGTGCTGGTCTGCTTCAGTAGGCTCCGTTGAACCTTGTGTGTGACCAGTTGAGGCATTGGGTTGAATTAATGATTTTTTCTTTCTCCCTTCCTCCTTTTTTTCTTTCTTCCTTCCCTTTTTTCCTTTCTTCCTCTTCTTTTTTTCTTTCTCCCTTCCTCCTTTTTTTTCTTTCTTCCTTTCCTTTTTTTTCTTTCTTCCTTCCCTTTTTTTCCTTTCTTCCTCTCCTTTTTTTCTTTCTTCCTTCCCTTTTTTTTTCTTTCTTCGCTCATGTTTGTATTTTGATTTTGTATTTGTATTTATGTGGTTTTGTATTATACACACACACACAGACACACACACACGTGCACACACATATGCACACATACAGACATACACACACACACACACACACGCACACACATATGCACACATAAAGACATACACACACGCACACATTTATCATATATAAAAAAGGCAAAAAAAAACTACTTACAATGTCTTTGTTTTCTTTCTTGAAATGTTCACTGACAAAAAGGGCTCCGACAGCATGACCAATTTCAGTGTTTATAAAGCTGACACAGCTTTCCCACAGGGTTTTCTCCTTCCTGATTCCCTGTTTGTTGGAGATGTGGTGGTGGTGGTGGTGGTGGAATTTGTCACGGGGAGGGAGGTGTGTTGGGGTGAAGAGAGACAGAGAAAAGTAGCAATAAGTGAACAAGAGAATTAAAGAGAGAAGGAGAGAGAGAGAAAGAGAGAGAGAGAGAGAGAAAGAGAGAGAGAGAGAGAAAGAGAGAGAGAGAGAGAAAGAGAGAGAGAGAGAGAAAGAGAGAGAGAGAGAGAGAGTAAAAAAATGTCTCAGAGGCAGGTATGGCTGTATGGTTAAGGAGTTAGTTTCACAACCAACTCTGCTTGACAATTGGTGTTGGTTTGTTTACATCCCCATAACTTAGTGGTTAATAGTGATGATGGCAGTGGTTGAAGTTGTGGAAAAGTGTCTTCTATTATAACCCTCAGGCCAAACAATGACTTGTGAATTAAGTTCTTAGACAGAGACTATGTAGAAGCTCATCACATGCACACACACACACACACACACACATTGGCATTAGGAAGGGCATCAAGCCATAAAATCTATGCAAAACAGACAGTGAAGCCTGGTGCAGTTTTCTGTCAAACCATCCAACCCATGCCAGCATGGAAAACGAGCATTAGATAATGATGATGATGATGATGGTGACAATATGGCTGTATGGTAAGAAGTTTGCTTTCAAACCACATGGTTTCGTGTTCAGTTCCACTGCATTGCACCTTGGATGTGTCTTCTACTATGACCTCGGGCCAGCCAAGGCTTTGTAAGAAGATTTGGTAGATGGAAACTGAAAGAAGCCCATTGTGTGTGTATATATGTGTGTGTGTGTTTATGCCTGTGTTTGTTGGCCACCACTGCTTGACAACTGGTGTTGGTGTGTTTACACCCCTATATCAGTGGTTTGGCAAAACAGACTGATAAAATAAGTACAAGGTTTATAAAAAAGTATGTGTGTGTGTGCATATATATATATATATATATATATATATATATATATATATATATATATATATATATATATATATGTATATATATATATATGGTATATACAATTTGAGACAATATTAAATTAAAATAGTCATCTAAGTATCATACTTAATGAATGTATATGGTTGATAGGCCTGTTACTGCAGTATTTGTCCAAAGATAACATCTCTTAAGGACTTACTGTATTAAAAACATGACAAATATGGGAGACAGATGAAAATTCATTCCAGCAGTGGCCAGTGAGAGCACCAGATGTATTTCAGCCTTCCAGTGTTTTTTCATTGGTGTATACTCACACCCATCTACATGCTCAGATGTGAATTTGTCATCTATGATATAGGAAAAAGTGAATAAAACATTCACTGATGTTGCAAATAGGTGCCTGACTGATTAAACATTCAGTATATGCAACTGAGGCAAATTTAAATTAAAATATTCATCTATATAATCATATTTAATTTATACACACTATCAATAGGCCAGTTACTGTGGTATTTGTCCTGTGACAACATCTCTTATGAGTTTGCCATGTTGTTAGGATGAATATTTTGTTTCACTCTCTGATATTGGTGTGTCTTAATACAGCGAGTCTATAAGAGATTTTATCCTAGGGTACATTGGATCCTGTCAGGCTGTCCAACCTATGTCAGCATGGAAGATAGACATTAAACATATTAAATGAGGATGATGAGATGGTGATGATATATTGGATAAAGAAGTCATGTGTGTGTGTGTGTGTGTGTATATATATATATATATATATATATATATATATATATATATATATATGAGCTAATGTAGTGAATATTTTAGAAATAGATGTTAAAATGTTATTTTCAACTGAAGATCGAAGAGTATGTTTTTCATGTAAAGCATGAAATCAATTGATGTTGAAATACACATTACTTACTGATGTATTCAACGCAAAGGTAAGCCTATTTCTCATATGTTCATTGCATTGCTCGTGCGTATCTTTATCGTGAGTTTATGGTGGTTTTAGAGCATTGGCTCTGATTTTAGCAAGTGGTATTATATACCCTATAGTATCTAAATTTACCTCATATTGTGCCTGTAACAGTGTGAACTTGCTAGCCACCTGATTATTACATTATTAATACTATTAATAACGGCAATAATATTTCTATATAAATATAATCACCATCATCATTTAAACTCTGTTTCCCATGCTGGCATGAGTTACATGCTTTGACTGAGACTGGTAAGTCAGCTGTACAAGGCCCCAGTCTGATTTGGCTTGGTTCCTATGGCTGGATGTCCTTCCTAATGCCAACCATTCCAAGAATACAGTGGGTGCCTTTTACGTGTCACTGGCCATGACCATGATTTAACTCGGCTTGATGTGTCTTAAGCACAGCAAATCACTAAAGGTCTTGGCCCCTTATATATATAGTAGAAATTGTCTGTACAAAACAATGTACGACTGCTACTATTACGTTTAGAGCTTCACATAGATTATCATAATCCAGTCTGCTTTCAGTATATTTCTTAAGTAACTTCCATACTGAGTAGTATTACTTGTTTTGAACTACAGAACAGATGTAGGAGAAATAGGGATTAACACAAGTTTTTATTATGGTTCCCATGCATACGTTTCACCATTATGGTTATTTGGTGCCCTACAATAAGTGTCCGAAGTGCATTTAGATGCTCAACCATAATAAATCATCAAGGGAACACTTTATTGCATTAAGTTACAGATAATTATGTCCAAACTTAATGTAATAAAGCGTCCTCTGATGGTCTATTGTGCACTTGGACCACCTGTTAATAAAGAAACCATTTATATATATATATATATATATATATATATATATATATATATTGTTGCTATTATACAAAAGTGTTGTAAGTTCAAAACGTTTTTTCAGAAAATGAGAAAAAGAGCTTCACCATTCCATAGCAAAACCATTGTACTACACTTTGACAATTTTTGATATCTTGGCATCTGAAGCAGTTGGAAATATCATAGTTTGACCAAAAGAACCGGCCATTGCAAGCAAAAATGAATATTGAACAAAACGCATTTGGCCAAATTTGGACATACAACAGTTTAACATAATAACAACGATATATATATATATATACAGGTAGATGGCCCTGCTCAGTATGTAGAAAAGGAGTAGGTAGTAACTCTATAAGATGTACCCGGTGCAAGCTATGGACACATAAGAGGTGCAGCAACATCAAAGGCAGGTTAACTAGCAAGTTAGTTTTTGTTTGTGGCAGATGTTCAGGTGCAATAAAGACTGCAAACAAACAGGAAACAACTTCTATCTCATTCCAGGGTGAAAAACTAGAGGTAGTCGATAGCTTCCGCTATCTGGGCGACCAAGTTAGTAGTGGGGGTGGGTGCGCTGAAAGTGTAGCTGCTAGAATAAGAATAGCCTGGGCAAAGTTTAGAGAGCTCTTACCCCTGCTGGCGACAAAGGGACTCTCACTCAGAGTAAAAGGCAGACTGTATGACGCATGCGTACGAACAACCATGCTACATGGCAGTGAAACATGGGCTGTAACTGCTGAGGACATACGTAAGCTCGCAAGGAATGAAGCCAGTATGCTCCGTTGGATGTGTAATGTCAATGTGAATACCCGTCAGAGTGTAAGTATCTTGAGAGAAAAGCTGAACATTAGAAGCATCAGTTGTGGCGTGCAAGAGAGACGATTGCGCTGGTATGGACATGTGGTGAGAATGGAGGAGGATAGCTGCGTGAAAAAGTGCCACACCCTAACAGTTGAGGGAACCCGTGGAAGAGGTAGGCCCAGGAAGACCTGGGCTGAGGTGGTGAGGCAAGACCTTCGTACATTGGGCCTCACCGAGGCGATGACTACGGACCGAGACCTTTGGAAATGGGCTGTGCGTGAGAAGACCCGGCAAGCCAAGTAAGATCGTTGCCAGTGCCCCTGGACTGGTTCTTGTGCGGGTGGCACATGAGATGCACCATTTTGAGCGTGGCCGTTGCCAGTACCGCCTGACTGGCTCCTGTAGGATTTTCGAGCGAGATCGTTGCCAGTGCCCCTGGACTGGCTTGTGCGGGTGGCACATAAAAGACACCATTTCGAGCGTGGCCGTTTTCGTGCGGGTGACACGTAAAAGCACCCACTACACTCTCTGAGTGGTTGGCGTTAGGAAGGGCATCCAGCTGCAGAAACTCTGCCAAATCAGACTGGAGCCTGGTGTTGCCATCCGGTTTCACCAGTCCTCAGTCAAATCGTCCAACCCATGCTAGCATGGAAAGCGGACGTTAAACGATGATGATGATGATGATGATGATGATATATATATATATATAGTTTTAGGGAAAAAAACCAAGGTTCATGAACTCATCGATGAAAATCCACTGTCACATATAGAAAAATGAATAATTAAAAGCACAATAAATGAATATAATATAATACAAAGTAAATATCATAAGATAAAGATAATAATTATCTTTATCTTATGATATTTACTTTTTATTATATTATACTCATTTATTGTGCTTTTAATTCAAATTTTTCTATATGTGACAGTGGATTTTCATCGATGAGTTCATGAACCTTGTTTTTCTCTCCTAAAACTATATATTTATATATATTTTATACTGTGAAACTTAATTTAATTTTAATTTTTAATAAATTGATTTTAATTGAGTTTTTACCTGTAATTTTGGATTTTATCCCTAATATTATTATAATATATATATATATATATATATATATATATAAAGAAAGAGAGGGGGTATGAGATGAATATGTTTATTTATTTCACCAGTTGACATCCATATCTTGACAGCTGTGAGATGTTGACTGTGAAAATTGAAACATGAAATGTGGATATGAAAAGTGGGAAGGCTGCAATGGCACTTACCTCTAGAACCTTCCTGTAGCGATAATCTAATAGTCGATACTCATGTGTGAGGTGAGGACATAGTTCCTTGGTCATAATCCAAAATATGTAATTGGCTATAATTCTAAATTGGTAGAAGACAATAGAATTAATTTAGTAATTTACAAAACACCTCATCATGCTGCATCACACCACATCTTATTACACTCCAGAGTGTTACATCACATGACACCTCACCACAGTAAGACACTCTACATCACACTGCACCTCACTACACTGCACTAAATCATACTACATCACATAACGGCCACTGCACACACTGCACTAAAACCAGTACACCACCACGACACATCAGAACATATAAGAGGGAGAGAGAGAGATAGAGAGAGAGATAGAGAGAGAGATAGAGAGAGAGAAAGAGAGAGAGAAAGAGAGAGAGATAGAGAGAGATAGAGAGAGAGAGAGGGGGAGAGAGAGGGAGTAACATGCACAGAGAGAAAGAGAGAGAGATAGAGAGATAGGGAGAGCAGTATAGGGAAGAAGAGACAAGAGAGAAAAGAAAGTGAGAGATGCGAGGAAGGAGAGAGCAGATATAGAGAGAAGAGAAAGAGATAAGATAGAGAAACAGAGAGATAAATAGAGAGACACACATACACACACACATTCATATACACAGGAAGGAGAGAGATATAGAGAAATAGAGAGAGAAAGAGAGAGCAGGAGATGTAGATAAGGAAGTGTGTGTGTGAGAGAGACACACGTGTAGAGGGTGGAGAGAGAAAGAGTGATGGTTGAAATGAGAAAGAAAGAGAGAAAGTGAGAGAGATATAAAGAGAAAAGAGAGACAGTGACAAGCATACATAGGAGGAGAGAGATTTAGACAGATAAAGAGAGAGAGAGAAAGAGACAGACAGAGAGAGAGAAAGAGAGAGAGAAAGAAAGAGAGAGAGAGAGAGAGAGAAGCATACAAGGTGGACAGAGAGATGTTGAAAGACTGTGTTGTAGAGAGAGGGAGATAAAGAAAGAGAGAGATAGAGAGCCAAAAAGTTAGAGATGTAGGGAGGGGGAGAAGAGGGGGAGAAAGTGATGAAAAGAGAGAGAGAGAGAGAGAGAGAGAGTTATAAAAAAGTTGAAATAAGAGTGTCATAATGTGCCATAAACGTGCCTCTAGTGTGGTTGTGTAGTGTTGTGTAAATGTGCATGCGATAATATGGTTGAGGTGTTACAGACCTTTTATGAGTTCTACTGAGGAGTTGTGACATATTTTTGAGATAGTTTGGTGCTATGGTGACCAGTTGTTCACTTTCTTGGACATCTGGGGAGATGATACTTCGGAAATACTTCAGCCAGTCAAACTGAAAATGTCAAAATAATCATCACCACCACCTTAACCCTCATCGTCTTTGCCATCATCATCATCATCATCATCATCAACATTGTCAGACACACACACACACGCCCACAGAGTTTTATATCATATTTTGCTAGATGTTGCATTGTGGAAGACGCACCCTGATTCTGGAAATATATTTTTGGGAAAAAAAATGTTTATACTTAACTAAAGCTCTGTGTACGTGACGAAGCAGTGTCTGGTGGGCACAGAACATGTCCTCTGACAAAATTCGGTGGGTGGGTGTGGGGGGACTGGTTGAGTGCTTATGCACCAGATAATGATCATCTGTCTGGTAGTTTGCTGCTGGGTATTGTTGTAGTTCCCAACACTATGCTCTGTGCTTCAACTGTTCTGCAATTATTAATGCACCACCCTGGGGTGATTGTACCACTGCTGACCACCTACCAACTACTATATATATATAATTATTACAAATTAAAAGGGTAAAGATTTATCAATTTATTAATTTATTAATAAATCAACAATTAATAATTTTTACCAAGCCCTTTTTTAGCTGCTATTTCTGAACTTCGGTATATGGTGAAGCAAATGCTTGCTGATCCCTTAATTATGTTTATATATATATATATATATGTATATATACATATATATATATATATATATATATATATATATATATATATATATATATATATATATATATATATATATATATATATATATATATATATATATATATATATATATATATATAGGCGCAGGAGTGGCTGTGTGGTAAGTAGCTTGCTTACCAACCACATGGTTCTGGGTTCAGCCCCACTGCATGGCACCTTGGGCAAGTGTCTTCTACTATAGTCTTGGGCCGACCAAAGCCTTGTGAGTGGATTTGGTAGACAGAAACTGAAAGGCTTTGGTTGGCCTGGGTCTATAGTAGAAGATACTTGCCCAAAGTGCTGCACAGCAGGACTGAATCTAAGACTATGTGATGGGACTGAATCCAAGATCATGCTTGAGTCTCTCTCTCCCCCTCTGTGTGTGTGTGTGTGTGTGTGGATCAAAGTAAAAAGGAGAGACAGACAAATTGGCAAGACTTGGCAAGGATGTCCTCATCAAGTCTTGCCAATTTGTTTGCCGCTCCTTTTTACTGTAACCTATATCTACTGACTCATGGAGAAACCACTTCTAGCCACTTTGGAACTGCAGTTACAAAACCACAACTTTAACTGCCATTCGCATTGGAATTTTAGTGGAACACCTATTCAAGCACTCAGAGTACATAACTATTGGTTTGAGTCAAACTAAAAAAAACTCCTTGTAATCTTTTATATATATATATATATATATATATATATATATATATAAAATATATAGTTTTAGGGAAAATAACCAATTTTCAAGAACTCATCACATATAGAAAAATTAATAATTAAAAGCACAATAAATGAGTATAATATAAAGTAAAGTAAATATCATAAGATAAATATAATATAATGTAATTTTGAATTTTGTCCCTAATATTATTATATATATATATATATATATATATATATATATATATATATATAAGTTAATCATTAAATTTAATTAGAGAGTATATTAACCTCATGAACTGATGGTTGCATCCAAAGAAATACTGGTTCAATAGGTAGTATTTTGGGGGAATGAATTTCTCTTAAAACAATAGGTATATATAAAGCATATAGTTTATATCCATTTAAAAGAAGAAAAGAAAATGGAGATTAGGCAGTTAATAATTGTTTATTATTAACAAATTGGTCATCTTTGCTTCTTACAGCTGTTTCAATTAATACTCAATAATTTAATAACAAATTTGTACATTGAATTTACATTTATGTGACATGAGTATAGTTTCATAAGAGGAAAAAAGGTGTACCTTTGGATGTTATATGTGGGTCTATCAATTCATTTCAGCAGACTAAATGCTATGGTTACAAAGATGACCAATTTGTTGTTAATAATAAACAATTATTAACTTCCTAATCTCCATTTTCTTTTTTTCTTTTAAAAATATTTATATATATGTATCTATCATACACACACACATCTGTCCTGTATTGACTCTCAAAAGAAAGAGTACTCAATTACCACAGTAGAGTCATAATTTGACTGATGTCTCTGGATGCACAAGTAAGAGACCGACTCAACCAATATGCACACACACACACACACACACACACACACACACACACACACATATACATACACATTCATTCCAAAATTCCCCATGTGAGATTCTTATGTGAATAGATGCACACACTTCATATGTGCATCAACAGCCCACCAAACACTAACCCAACCACATATGTACAAATATCAAGCACTCTCTTAATTCAAAACGTCTTGTTGCTTTGTTAGCAACCAGCTTGAACTCTCTCAAGAAGAACTGAACTCAAAACACACACACACACACACACACACACACACACACACACACACACACGCGCATCTGTTGGGAGGGACAGTGAAAGCTTTCTATTCTTAATATTTAGTCTTTTGTTGCTACCACAATGTTAGCATTTATGTTGCTAATACTGTGATACTGTTTTGTTTCAGACATTGAAATATAAATTGTAAATAAAAGACATACAAAAAAAAAAAAATCTTTTGGGTAGGAAATAACAAAATATTACAATACCTCTGGTGCCATTTGATTCAATTCAGCTATTGATATTTTGGTATATAAGCTTTCAATATCAACTCGATCTTCAATTGAATTCGTGATCTGCGAAAAAAAAGAAAAATGAAACCTCAAAATGGTGGCAACTTTGTTGAAGAAACCATTTGAGATACAAACCAAGGAATAAAACTGAAATTTTGAGGCTTTTATATTGCTGACTCTAATTTCATTTCACTATTAATGATCATTTTTCTCTCCATAAACAACATTTATCTTGACAGAATTTGTACAGAAACTTCAGAGATCTGTTGGAGTTAGGGTTCAAGCCAAACTTGGTGTTTTGGGGGCTTCAGTAAAACAAATACAGTTTCATCCAATCAAAGCACATCCTTTTGGGACAAATGTTTTTCTTGATAGGTCGTATATATATATATGTGTGTGTGTGTGTGTGTGTGTATTATAGTATATCTTTTCTATCTTTTACTTGTTTCAGTTGTTGGACTGTGGCCATGCTGGGGCACCATGTTGAATGGTTTAATTGAGTAGATTGATCCCAGTAATTATGTTCTTTTTAAACCTGATACTTATTCCATAGATCTCTTTCACTGAACCATTCACTCGAAGGGACGTAAACAAACCAACACCAGTTGTCAAGTTGTGGAGGGGGACAAACACATACAAAAAGAAACACACTCACATACACACATATGATAGGCTATTTTCAGTTTTCATCTATCAAATCCACTCACAAGGCTTTGGTCAGCTCGGGGCTATAGTAGAAGACATTTGGCCAAGGTGTCATATAGTGGGACTGAACCCGGAACCATGTGCTTGGGAAGCCTATATATATATATATATATATAAACATCTTTCTCTCTCTTTCTCTGCAGCAAGACACCTGTTTCTATCCCTCTGCCACACTTTAACCTCTCATCACGAGGCACAAGACCACCTCCTCCAGTTCCCTCCCCCAAGGATCTTTGTCTTACAAGTTACTTGGTGACCCTGCCAGTGTTGGTGCCATGTAAAAAGCACTCAGTCTACTCTGTAAAGTGGTTGATGTTAGGAAAGGCATCCAGCTGTAAAATCCCTACCAAAACAGACAGTGAAGCCTGGTGCAGTCTTCTGCCTAGCCAGCTCCTGTCAAACCATCCAACCCATGCCAACATGGAAAGCGCATGTTAAGTGATGATGATATATGTATGCCTGTACAATAGATGCAGGCATGGCTGTGTGGTAAGGAGTTTGCTTCCCAACCATATGGTTTTGGGTTCAGCCCTTCTCTGTGGGACCTTGGGCAAGCATCTTCTATAACCTTAAGCTGACCAAAGCCTTGTGGGTGGATTTGGTCACTGGGAGTTCTGTCATGTGTATGTGTGTGTACTCCTAAATATACACACGTACAAAAACACAAATCATGATTGTCTCAAATCTTTCCTGTTTCATATTATTTTTCTGATGAATATTTGTATTGATATAATCCTTTGATACCAATGTCTTTATATCATTATATATGCATGTGCTCATGCACACACACACACACACACACATATGCATGCACGCACACACACACACACACAAATGCACGTGCACACAAACACACACACACAAGTGCATATCAAGAAAGAGAGAGGTATAACTCTAGTTAAAGACATGTTTAAGTCATGTTTAAACTATGATGAAGATGTTTAAGATATTTTCTAGGCATATAAAACTGTGATGTAGATGCTTAAAACATGCTCAAGATTATGATGTAGAGGTTTAACTCTTCAGTGTTCAGATTAGACTATTAAATGTAATAAGCTTATTTGTTCATTGCTTTGAAATGAATCTTACATCATCTTACAACTTCAAGCCTTCAATGATGAGATTGATTACTTTTAGAATGACGTTGCAGGGTAGGTGTGAGGCTCCAAATCTGGTTGGTTTTAACATAAAACAGATAGAATATTGTAGCTGAATATGGCCGGTTTAAATGCTAAACAGTTAAGACATGATTAAGACTGTGATGAATATATTTAATATGTTTAAAATTGTGATAAAGATGTTTAGGACATACATAAAATATGCTTAAAACTGTGATGGAGAGGTTTAGGCATATGGAAAATTGTGATAAAGATAGAAGGACATATAGAATACAACAGTCTTAAGGACTGTAATATTCATAGCATGTTTAATTCTAAGTTTGAGACATTAGGAAGAGAATTCTTACATTTGCCAATTCTGTTTCAAATTGAATGACCTCTCTGAGTTCCTTCCTTGAGAAGTTTCTGTCTGCTCCTAACAACTCAGACACTGAAACCATGAAGTTTTCATAAGCGTCTACATATTGTATATCATTTGGATCCAAGTAGTAGTCTCGGCTTGGCATTCCCAGATGAGCCTGGTCAAGCTGTAAAGAAGAAGATGGATAGAGAACAATCCAGAAATGATAAATAAAAAAATGATGGAAGGTTAACCTTAGAAGGTAGAGCTGTCTAGTTAAGAAGTTTGCAACCATGTAGTTTCAGGTTCAGTCCTTGGGCATGGTACTATATTTTACTAATACTGGGAAAACAAATGCAAAGTTCATCCCAGTAGGATTTGATCTCAGACCATAAAGAACCAGAACAAATACTGCAAGGGATTTTTTTTACCCCCAATGCTTTAATGATTCTGCTGGCTTTCCATTTCACTATGCAATAAGAATTAATAACTTATTGAGACACATCGTGTTAGAGGAATGAAATTGTGTGTTGTAGCTTTCACCCATCCTGCCTCAACAAATAAAATGCTACATTGGTGAAGTTAAACAGTTTTTATAAGAATTGTAACTGTGTCTAAGATTTGACTAACCAGAAAGAGAGGAAAGCCCAGTTCTTTCTCTAAACTGTATTCATTACTTTAACCATTGACATCATCTGGTAAAATCTGTTTTCCATGCTGGTATGGGTTGGACAGTTTGACAGGATCTGATGGGTTAAGGGACTACATCAAGTTCCAATCTCTTCTTTGGCAGGGTTTCTATGGCTGGACACCATTACTAATGTTAACCACTTTATAGAGTGCATTGGGTGCTTTTTTTTTTTCATGGCACCAACATTAGTGAGGTCACTGTGTAATTTGCAAAATTAAGATCTCTTTCAGTTGAGTGGGGTTACAGTAGAGAGGGAGGCAACTCTATGCAAGATGAAAGGTTAAAGTATGAAAGAAGGAGTACAGATTCATTGCTGTAGGAGAGATATATAGTTGCTCACTTTATACAAGAGTGGGTGGGAGTAACTTGGGTGGAGATGGAAAGAGAGATAAAGATGGTTGTGATGAGGTACGTTAATTAAATTTAAACCATTTCTTACGTGGATAATATTGGTACTGGAATTTTTATCATCAGGTGAGACATTGAAATTGAGAATCACTGAGATGTGAAATTCTTTGTAGAGTTTTGCCAAAGTTGATTCAATACTAAATTTATCAGCATCCCATTGGTCTGTGATGACAGGCCAACCACCGAAAGAACGGAGAATGAGGTGGAATGGTTTGTCTCCAATATATTGGATCTGAGCTAGAAATGGCAGGAAAGGAAAAGAAAAGAAAATGGAAAAAAGAAGAAAACCAAAAGAAAAAAATGGTAAGAAAGGAGAAAAGGATATAACAATGATAACAACAAAATAACAATGATGACCACAGCAACAACAACAACAACAACCGTTGACAACACTGATGACCACAACAAGAACAACAATAACAAAGATGACAACAACAGCAATAACAAGAACAATGTCAACAATGATGATGATGAAAACAACAACAATGGCAGCATCAATGTAAACAACAGCAACAACAAAAATGGCAATGACAACATTAAAAACAATGACAGCAACAACAACAATAAAAAGGGCAATGATGAGCACCCGAACAATGACAATGTAAACAACGACAACAACAACAATAATAATAATGACTTTAATACCAACTACTCTCTTCTACACACCACCTCAACATACCATCCACCACATCCCAGCCTCTATATAACTCCCTGGCACACACACACACACACACACACACATGCACACAAGCACATGCATGCACATATGCATGTACACACACACACACCACCTCAATCCTTCACACACCTCAATCCTTCACACACCTCAACATAGCATGGACCACACACCAACCCCTACATAATTCTCTCCACAAATACACACACACACACACACACACACACACACACACACACACACACACACACACACACCATCACCCTCCAGTCATCCTCCAATTCTCACAGATAACACTTAAGCTGTAGGTAGACTTACACATGTTCATACAAGATTTGTAGAGAATCTTGGCCTTGGTTGTGGCATTGCCATCAAACTGGTTGGGAGGAGTTTCTAGAATTCCTGGAAATATACAAAGTATTTGGTATTTCATTTAGCTGCAAGTCAAATTGAAACATTTTGTAGTGAGGAGAAGGTAGAAGTTTACGTTGGGGGTGGGTGCAGGTAAATGTTTATTGTAGAGAAGTACTTTATAGTGAAGGAAAACGTTTATAGTGGAGGTAGAACTTTATAGTAGAGAGGAGGGAGTTTTATTCTGGAAGTAGAAGTTTATAGTCTAGGGAAGATTTTATAATGGAGTTAGAAGTTTATGGTGGAAAAAAGATTTTATAGTGAAAGAGAGACTTTATAATAAAGTTATAAGCTTATGAAGGAGGTGCAGATAGAAGTTTATAGAAGAGGTACAAGTTTATAGTGGTATCATAACTTTGTAGTGAGTGAACAACTTATTTCGAAGGTAGACATTTATAGTGTGTGTGTGAGAGGGGAAAAGTTCAATGTGGGGAGCAGAATTTTATGATAGAATTTTAGACTCTTTTTCTTTTTTTTTTGAATGGCTTAATCAGAAGAGGAGGAAGAGTACCCATGGCTATTTTTCAGGGCTTCTAACAGTGGCAGGAGATAAAAATGGAGAAAGGGAAGATTGGGAATCTTGCTTGAATGCTCACAACAGAGTGGACTCTGTTAAAGCCAACGGCAAAAACAATCACAACTAATATTGGTGGTTGTTGTGATGTGTTAAGTCTGTAACTTATAGGTTCAGGTATGGCATAGGTGCAGGTATGGAGTAGGTGCAGGTATGGCGTAGGTGCAGGTATGGCGTAGGTGCAGGTATGGCGTAGGTGCAGGTATGGCGTAGGTGCAGGTATGGTGTAGACAATGTGGCTGAGTGGTTAAGAAGTTTGTTTCCCAGCCATGTAGATTCAGGTTCAGCTTCCTTGTATGCCACCTTGCAATAGGATTGTGCATTGTATTGAAAAACCTATGTGCAACTTTTATGCACATTGCATAGAAGACCTTGAACAAATGTTTTTCTTTTATCCCTGGGCCAATCAAAGTCCTGTGAATGGATTTTATAGATGGAAACTGAAAGAAGCCTGTTGTCATCATCATCATCATCATCGTTTAACGTCCGCTTTCCATGCTAGCATGGGTTGGACGACTTGACTGAGGACTGGTGAAACCGGATGGCTACACGAGGCTCCAATCTAATTTGGCAGAGTTTCTACAGCTGGATGCCCTTCCTAACGCCAACCACTCAGAGAGTGTAGTGGGTGCTTTTACGTGTCACCTGCACGAAGGCCAGTCAGGTGATACTGGCAACGGCCACGCTCGAAATGGTGTCTTTTATGTGCCACCCGCACAAGCCAGTCCAGGGGCACTGGCAACGATCTCGCTCGAAAATCCTATGGAAGCCAGTCAGGCGGTACTGGCAACGGCCACGCTCAAAATGGTGCATCTTATGTGCCACCCGCACAAGAGCCAGTCCAGGGGCACTGGCAACGATCTTACTTGGATTGCCGGGTCTTCTCACGCACAGCACATTTCCAAAGGTCTCAGTCAGTAGTCATCGCCTCGGTGAGGCCCAATGTTGTGTTTGTGTGAATGTGTGTGTGTGTGTTCATTGACATTTGCACTTTGAAAATAGTGCTTGGTTATAAGCAGTGTTGCTGTTCTCAGTTCTATCAACAAATCATTTACTGGCTTTGTGCCTTTGAAGGCATATGAAATAAGAGACCCCTTATTTGAAAAATGGGTAAAAGTTAGTCAGGAAGGACATTTAGCTTTAAAACAATGCCTCAATAGTATGCATGCATCTAACCTGTATCAGCATGGCAAAATTAACATAAAAATTGAAAGAACTCTTTAGCTATCATAAATGATTGATTTCTATGTCAGTGACAGAAAATGTCATGCATTTTCTTATGATATAAGTATTGTTGTTGTAATTGTCATCACTTTGCCCTCGGACAATCCTGGTCCAGCTGGCTGATGAACAAAGACATTCTAACCATGATGATCCAGTTTTTTTTTTCCCAAGGCATGTCTCTGCTTACAAAGCTTACTCCCCAGCCATGCGCTTTTGGGGTTCAGTCTCACTGCGTGACACCTTGGGAAAGTGTCTTCTGCTATAGCTGACCTTAACCTTTTGAGTAGATTTGGTTGACACCCCGCCAAAAAAATCCCATATTATATGTATGTGTGTGCACCTATGTCTTGACATCATGTGATGGTTGTGAACAAGTGTCACTGTCATACAAGTGGTGTCCTTCATTTCCAATCTTCTGTAAAAACATGTCTGGCCATGGAGAAATATTACCTTGCTTGGAAACAGGTGAGGGTTGGCAACAGGAAGACCATCTGGCTGTAGAAAATCTACTTTGACAAATTTTGTCTGACCCATGCTGGCATGAAAAAGTAGACGTTAAAACAATGATGATGATGTTCATGGCACAATGTATCTGAGACTACATCATCCAATGTGTTCTCTTCCTGCTTTAAGACACCCGTGTGCAATTTGAAGGAGTTTTAGCTGATTGAGCAATCTGATAGATGAACCCTGAGAAGCTTAAGTACTAGTCACAAAGTCAGGTCTAATACAGTTGAATGAAATGGCCCCCAGCGTATTACTAGCATTTTATTATATAGACCCTAACAAAGTGGCGAGCTGGCAGAATCATTAGCACACCTGGTGAAATGCTTAGTGGTATTTCGTATTTGCTGTTACGTTCTGAGTTCAAATTCTGCTGAGGTTGACTTTGCCTTTCATCCTTTCGGGGTCGATTAAATAAGTACCAGTTATGCACTGGGGTTGATGTAAACGACTTAATCCCTTTGTTTGTCCTTGTTTGTCCTCTCTATGTTTAGACCCCTGTGGGCAATAAAGAAACAAATTATATAGACCCTAACAGGGGGAAAAATTCAGACAACCGTATTGAAATGTGAATCCAGGATGGAGAAAAACAAAATGAGGTATTGTGAGACATTGATTCTGTTCTTGTATAAAGCGTAGCTGTACCTTTCCTTTCTTCTTCTTCTACTACTACTACTACTACTACTACTACTACTGGCACTCTGTTGGTTATGATGACAAGGATTCTGGTTGATCTGATCAACTAAACAGTCTGATCGTGAAATTAATGCGCAAGGAGCGTCTGTGTGGTAAGTAGCTTACTTACTAACCACATGGTTCCGGGTTCAGTTCCACTGCGTGGCACCTTGGGCAAGTGTCTTCCACTATAGCCTTGGGCCGACCAAAGCCTTGTGAGTGGATTTGGTAGATGGAAACTGAAAGAAGCCCGTCGTATATATATATATATATATATATATATATATATATATATATATATAACATAATTAAGGGATCAGCAAGCATTTGCTTCACCATATACCGAAGTTCAGAAATAGCAGCTAAAAAAGCTGAGACTCCAACATTACTTGTAACTCACAAAGGCAAAAACAAGAAGAAAAAACAATGAAAACTAACCATTTAAAGTTAATCATAGACGCGTTTCTGGATTATGAATTATAAAATTCAATTTCCGTCATCGGTATGATATTCCAGTAGTACATTCGACTATGCTAGCAAACCGCGCAAGTATGAACGAGTGAACATCATGCCTCGACACAATCTGAAAACATAACCGAACTTACCTCGGCTAGTCATTCCACTACTTCCTCCTCAAGAAATTACCATGTGCGTTACAAACAATACCGCAGAAGCTTTGCGTTTACTATCAGGGAGTGAATAATTATTACAAATTAAAAGGGTAAAGATTTATCAATTTATTAATTTATTAATAAATCAACAATTAGCTGGTATTTCTGAACTTCGGTATATGGTGAAGCAAATGCTTGCTGATCCCTTAATTATGTTTATAAATGTATGGGAACTTTTAAATAAGTTCTCCACCGATAATGGTGCTTACATACCGAAGGGCTTGGTAAAAATTATTAATTGTTGATTTATTAATAAATTAATAAATTGATAAATCTTTACCCTTTTAATTTGTTATATATATATATATATATATATATATATATATATATATATATATATATATATATATATATATATATATATATATATATATATGTATATATATATATATGTGTGTGTGTGTGTTTATATGCTTGTGTGTCTGTGTTTGTCCCCCAACATCGCTTGACAGCTGATGCTGGTGTGTTTACATCCCCATAACTTAGTGGTTCAGCAAAAGAGACCGATATAATAAATACTAGGCTTACAAAGAATAAGTCCTGGGGTCAATTTCTTCGACTAAAGGCGGTGTTCCAGCATGGCCACAGTCAAATGACTGAAAGAAGTAAAAGAGTAAAGTGGCTGAGCACTCCACAGACATGTGTACCCTTAACATAGTTCTCAGGAAGACTCAGCGTGACACAGAATGTGACAAGGCTGACCCTTTGAATTACAGGTACAACTCATTTTTGCCAGCTGAGTTGACTGGAGCAATGTGAAATAAAGTGTCTTGCTCAAGGACACAATGGACCACCTGGAATCAAACTCATGACCTTATGATCATGAATCAAATACCCTAACCACCAAGCCATGTGCCTTCACTACTACTACTACTACTACTGTGCACTGGGACTACATCAACACACACACACACACACACAGACACTACAACCACATTGAAAGTCATTCTGCTGATTGGCCAAGAGTCACTCACCAACACACTGATCCATGTATAAATTGTTTCTTCTCTTTTCCCCCTTTGTATCACTGCTTCAATAGTTTCTGCTTTTATGTTTAAAAAAATCTAATTCCTTAATAAGAAAGAAACTGCTGTCTTTAAAACTACCACTGTATCACTGCTGCGTACAGTACTACCACCACATTATCACAACACCACAATATCTCTCTCTGTCATACATTTTCCTCACACAGCAATACTATCACCCTTCCATACCACCAGATAACAATACCATCACTACAGCACACCACCATTCCCAAGCTGTAAGTTTCCCACACCATAAACTTTTATATAAATTCTAGAATAAAGATTGTTTAGATACTCCATTGAATATTGACAACAGCATTATGGGAGATATAAATGTTAACGTTTAGGAGTTAACGCCCAAATGGCAAGTATTCAGCTGATAATAAATGCATTTCTTAGCTTAATAATAATCCTTTCTACTGATAGACACAAGGCCTAGGGAAAATCGAATTTGCTTATTGATTGATCCTTTATGTTCATTTGATACTAGGATTGTGAAGAAAGCAGATGGAAAGTTGAAAACATATAACCCTTAAAAATTTGGGATTGCAAGGATTTGGAATATGAAATCTATCAAGACCATGCCTGTGACAATTGATACATTAGGGGTTGCAAGTTGTGAGATAGAGAAATGAATAGAAGAGACTGGAAGAGAATGTCCTGTAGAGATTCTACAGAAGGTTTGTTACTTTCTACAAGGAAAGATCATCGGAAGGGTTTTGAGCACTTGATGGCTTGTTGAAATTCTGTGGACATCTGAGGCAAGGGGAAGAAAAAGAGGAAGAGGGTCCTAATAATACTAATAATAATTGTTTCAGATTTTTATTGGTCTTTGAAAGAATGAAAGGTAAAGTTGACGTTAGTGGGATTTGAAATCAGATCGTAAAGAGCCAGAAAAAATCCACTAAGCATTTTGTCCAGCATGCTAATGATTCTGCCAGCTCACCACTTTAATAATAATAATAATAATAATAATAATAATAATAATAATAATAATAATAATAATAATAATAATAATAATTGTTTCAAATTTTGGCACAAGGCCAGCAATTTCAGGGGAAAGTCGATTACATTAATCCCAGTGCTCAACTGGTTTTCATTTTATTGACCCCGAAAGGACGAAAGACAAAGTTGACCTTGGTGGCATTTGAACTTGGGACTTAAAGATGAATGAAATGTCACTAAACATTCTACCTGGTGTGCTAATCATTCTGCTCAGCATGCTAATAATAATGACAATAATAATAATGGTTTCAAAGATTTTGCCACAAGGGCAGCAATTTTGGGGGAGGGAATCAGTCAATTACATCAACCCCAGTGTTTCACTGGTACTTAATTTATTGATAATAATAATCCTTTCTACTAAAGGCATAAAGAATGAAATTTTGGGGAAAGGGGATAGTCGGTTACATCGTTCCCAGTGTTTCATTGGTACTTAATTTATCGACCCCAAAAGGATGAAAAACAAAGTCAACCTTGGTGGAATTTGAACTGAGAATGTAAAGATGGATGAAATGCTGCTAAGCATTTCACCTGGCATGCTAATGAGACTGCCAGCTCACTGCCTTAATAATAATGATGATAATAATAATGATAATAATAATAATAATAATAATAATAATAATAATAATAATAATAATAATAATAAGAAGAAGAAGAAGAAGACCTGGAAATAGAGATAACTCGAATGTGGAATCTAAAAACAGAAACAATTCCTATCATAGTAGGTGCCTTAGGTATAATAAAAAAATATTCAGACAAATACATAACAAAAACACCAGGACTTACAAATATATATAACATACAGAAAATTGCACTACTGGGTACTGCACACATTCTACGCAAAACACTTTCAATACAGTAAACATAAGAGCACCACAGCAAACCACAGCACATACCCAAGGCACACAGAGCTGCGCTCGGTAGTGAAGTGAAAGCACGTTATAAAAATAAAACTACTGAACAATAGTAATAATAATCCTTTCCACTATAGGCATAAAGCCTGGAATTTGTGGGGAGGGGAATAGTCAATCACATCAACCCCAGTACTTGACTGGTACTTAATTTATCGACCCCGAAAAGATGAAAGGCAAAGTTGATCTCAGCGGAATTTGAACCCAGAATGTAAAGATGGACGAAGTGTCACAAAGCATCTTGCCTGGCGTGCGAGCAATTCTGCCAGGTTGCCACCTTTAATAATAATGATAATTCAAGGTTTCAATTTTTTTTTTCAAAGTTACAATGAGAGTTTCCAGAATCCAACATCTATAGCAGGTGTTGGGTGGGGGTGGTCGTGGGAGTATCATTTGGTGTTGGCTGGGACATCTGAAAGGAGGAGGTGCTATGAGGCAGTGAAATGGAATTAGTTGGGTACAGTTGGTGAGGCAGTGGTGCTAGTGGAAGCATGGTTTAGTAGAAAGGTAATGTTGCTGTTGGCAGGGGAAACCCCCACCCGCAGGCGCAATTGTGCCCGCGAGCCCATGTTATTGCACCTGCAGGCTGGTATACTCATGTAAAAAATATAGTAAATTTTCAATTATAAAATTTATACAATATTCCTATGCGTGTTTGTGACATAAGTTGTGTTTTCACTGACTTAAAACAGTTTGACTTGAACAGAAAATCGTCCGGTAATTGTTATGTGAATGGAAATTTTGTTTTCACTATAAAACACATATTACTAGGTTTGTATTACCCCCTTAAAGCCCAACTACACCCTAGCTAAAATAGATAGAATACCTCATAAGTAATATATACATCCTAAATTCAGTGGCATCATTCATGAAGATGTTACACATTAATTGCATGTCTTAAACTTATCTTTATTAATGTATATCAAATTATACATAGATATATACAAGATTTACACAGATATAAGAGTTAGAATCTGTGATCTGCCTGTGAACCTTTTTCTTTGGAAATTTTTACCTGCCGCACTAAAAAGTTTCCTCACCCCTGCTGTACAGTTATGACAGGAGTGCAGCATCTGTAAGGCATGGTGTCTGTGTTGGATGGTGTAGGGGATGGTGTTAGTGGTGGTGGTGTTGGGTATAATTTTCATTAAAATTACTATAATTTCCTTTGTGGTAGTGCACCTGTTTCTGTCTTCATTCCTAACCTCTCTCTCTCTCTCTCTCTCTCTCTCTCTTTCCAGCTGGTTAACCTTGTACTTCCTCTACAGTAAGATACCTGTTTCATCATCCAACACAAGATCACCTCCTGCAATGCCCCCTCCTGTCCTGAAAATTTATTTTTTCCTTTCAAGGTACTTGGTGACCCAGTCTACACTGCAAAGTGGTTGCCATTTGGAAGGGCATCCAGCTGTAAAAACCTTGCCAAAACTGACCTTGCCTGTGCTTGTGCCAAGTAAAAAGCACTAAGTCCCTGCTGCTGAGTGGTTGGTGTTAGGAAGGGCATCCGGCTGTAAAAATCCTGCCAAAACAGATACAGAAGCCTGGTGTAGGCTTCTGCCTGGCTGGCTCTTGTGAAACCGTCCCACTCATTGCTAGCATGGAAGGCGGACGTTAAACAACAATGATGATGATGATAACTAGGAACTAAAAGATAAGGGATTTCCTTTTCTCTTTTGCCAGAATATGAAGACTGAATGGGGAGGGAGATAGGGTGTCACCATATGTGAGAAGTGTGGTGTGCCATATGAATTATTAATTACAGGTAAACTGGTGTCATTTGCCAGATACATTAATTTGATAGGTAGGTGGGATTGATAATGTGTGTGTGTGTGTGTGTGTGTGTGTGTGTGTGCGTGTGTGCATGCATACATCTGTGAATGTGTATTTGAGTGTGAGTGTGTATGTATATTTGTGTCTGTGCACGTATCAGTGTGCATGTATGTATGTGATTAAGTGTGTATGTTTTTGTATTTATGTATACCTATGTATGTATCAATGCCAGTGTCTTTTCATATGTGTATGTGTGTATGTTTGCATGTATCATATGCACAAACACATACACATGATACAATCCCACCTATGTAATATAGAGAATTGGAAAGCTTTAATTAACTAGGATTATTCTTGTAATCAGAACACGAAGTATTCAACAAAATCATCCACTTTTAACTGTATTGAGTTCATTAAAAAAAAAAAAATTGACTGATATTCTTGGAATTATCTCCCTTGTTTACTCTTATTGTAGATATTAACTTTGATTATGTGTAACGTTTATATTAGTCAAACTGGTGTCTGCATCTTATGGCTGTTGTATGCTCCAGCCTTCTTCAGGTATCTTCTTTTGAATTCAGTTGTATCAGAATTTCAAACCTATCCCTTTATTTGATCCATGGGAGTATACTGTTCTTATCCCGCTCTCTGTGTAGTGGATAAAGACGTTGGTTAATGCAGTGCAGCCACCTAGAGATTCTGAACTCAATCTCAGGCAAGGCACTAAGGTAACTTACAAAAAAAAAGTCAACTGAAGAAAAAAAAATGCCATGAAACACGGGGAGAGAAATGAGAATGGTTTACCACTGTGGATCAAATAAAGGGTTAGATTCAAAATTCTGACACAACAACTGAGTTCAGCACAAAACACCTGAAGGAAGCTGGAGCCTACAACAGCTGCATCGTAGTGAAAGCAACAATAAAGATGAAGACACCAGTCCTACTAATATAAACAGTATTCACAATATAAATTCCTCATAAATATAGAATTGTATCATCTTTGATCACAGTAGTGTGGACCATTGCTGACCTGGGGTTAAACAATAACAGCATAAACCCATAGATGTCAGTGATCTGAGAGAGAGAAAGAGAATGAAATCAAAGATGTATTTACATGCGAGGAGAAAGTGTACTCTGTTGCTAGTTGGAGAGAAGTGAATCCCAGTGAAAAAATTCTGAATATATAACTTACTTTTAATAATGATCTGTAGTTTGCGGTGTTGCCGTTCGACGTTGCCAATGGCTGCCATATCTTCAGGTATAATGTTTCTCCGTTCCCAATTACCGCAGGTATATTGGTAGAAGTCATCGCATGGATCCACTGAGAAATCAATGTCCTCAAGAAGTTCTGCAGCTACCAAGAAAAAACACAGAACCATTACCAACCCCCAAAACAAGACATATATATATATATATATATATATATATATCGATTTAAATGAGAGCTCAAAACTGATCCATTGAAAATACTTTATTATAATAATGAAAACGACCTATGATCATTTCGATGCAATATCCAGATTGATTCATGCATATTATAAAAATGGGATACTGCATCTCCTCAGGGCCTTATTATTATTTTATAATATGCATGAATCAATCTGGATATTGCATCGAAATGATCATAGGTCATTTTCATTATTATAATAATATTTTCAATGGATCAGTTTTGAGCTCTCATTTAAATCAATATAAATACAATAACTCACTTGTGAGTATTTTGCTACGTTTGTTAACAGATACAATATTTTTGCCAAATTTTTGGTATAAAAATATATATAAATACATACATATATATATATATATATATATGTGTGTGGGGGGGGGGGGGTGAAGGCACATGGCCTAGTGGTTAGGGCATTGCACTGACAATTGCTAGACCATGAGTTCAATTCTTGGACTGGGCAGCACATTGTATTCTTGAGCAAAACTCTTCATTCCATGTTGCTCCAGTCCACTCAGCTGCAAATGGGTGACCCTGTGATAGAATACCTTTCTGATCAGGGAGTACGTTGACTGGGCGTTGTGAGTGTTTATTGAGCGAAAACACCTAAAGCTCCACGAGTCTCCGGCAGGGAATGGTGGCGAACCCTGCTGTACTCTTCCACCACAACTTTCTCTTACTCTTACTTCCTGTTTCTGTGGTGCCTGTAATTCAAAGGGCCAGCCTTGTCACACTGTGTCACGCTGAATATCCCCAAGAACTACGTTAAGGGTACACGTGTCTGTGGAGTGCTCAGTCACTTGCACGTTAATTTCATGAGCAGGCTGTTCTGTTGATCGGATCAACTGGAACCCTCGACGTTATAAGCGATGGAGTGCCTACAACAACAACAATATATATATATATATAGGCGTAGGAGTGGCTGTGTGGTAAGTAGCTTGCTTACCAACCACATGGTTCCGGGTTCAGTCCCACTGCATGGCACCTTGGGCAAGTGTCTTCTATTATAGCCTTGGGCTGACCAAAGCCTTGTGAGTGGATTTGGTAGACGGAAACTGAAAGAAGCCTGTCGTATATATGTATATATATATATATGTGTATGTGTGTATGTTTGTGTGTCTGTGTTTGTCCCCCCAACATCGTTTGACAACCGATGCTGGTGTGTTTATGTCCCTGTAACTTAGCAGTTTGGCAAAAGAGACCAATAGAATAAGTACTAGGCTTACAAACAATAAGTCCTGGGATCGATTTGCTCTACTAAAAGTGGTGCTCCAGCATGGCCACAGTCAAATGACTGAAACAAGTAAAAAACAGTATATATATATATATATACATACATGCACCTACCCAAGGGTTAGTGATAGGAAGCGCATCTGGGTGTAAAGCAAAACATCAATATCTATTTGTTCAACTCTTGCTAGCATGGAAAAACATGATGCACCTCTTTTCATCTTTTTACTTCTCTCAATCATGAGCTGCAGCCATGCTGGAGCACCACACCGAGGAGGAATTTAGTTGAACAAATTGCCCCATAACTTATTTTTTAAGCCTGTTACTTATTCTCTTGGTCTCTTTTGCCAACCCACTAAGTTATGGAGAATGTAAACAAACTAACAATGGTTGTCAAGCAATAGTGAGGGAAACACACACACACACACACACACACACACACACACACACACACACACACACACACACATACATACACACACACACACACACACACACACACACACACATTCATATATCATGTAAAAACTTAAAACCAGCAGCTATTCCTGTGATTGTTGAAAGCATGTACAACAACACACAAAAAGCTAAACTATTGCGATTCTCACCTGTCTTGATGCAGTCAGTAGTTAAACAGATCTCTTCATCACCTGGAAGAAACATTGAATGGAAAATAAACATTCTACGATGAAGATTAATAGAGACAATGTTAGAGAAAGATAAACAGAACAGCCAGTCTTGGTTGTTTGGATGTGGGGTAGCTAGGTTATATTTTATACTTTAAAAGTTTGAAATTATACAAGAAAAATTACAAAAATCATTATTTAAGAAGATTGTGTATACTATATTAAGTTTTGTTGTATAGTACTGTGGAGTACAAGAAACAGAACATCTGGTTTATGTGAATATACACATTCATACACACACTCACCATATTTGGTGACAGTTAAGAAGCACTTTTTTCCCAGAATATGTCTTAAATAAAATTCACCCTGGGTCCTATATGCAAAATTGAGCCTCCCAGAAGCTAATTTTGTCCTTGGCATTCACTACAAGAGACTAATTTTAATCCAGACAATCTCTTCTACCTAACCTGACTCCGTAACAATAATATTTACTTAAACATTTGCTAGAATATTTTGTAATGTTTTGTAATCTGCTGCTTAATTGCTTCGAATGTTACATGCTTTAATGAACTAAATTATTCTTTCCTGTATTTGCACTGCAGAAACTGGGGTGTGTCAAATGTGTCTGTGTGTATTTTTGCCAACAAATGTAGTGTGTATGCATGTATGTATATTTATACATGTGTGTGTGTGTAGGGAAAATTAAGATAAACACCAGTATAAATATTTATTTCTGATGTACATTTTCCCATTTGGAACTCAGCATTGAATTTTCCAAGTGCATTTGGCTGCCTAGGAACTAAATATTTATTCCACTGTTTATCTTAGTTGCCTCTACATATATTCTGTATATCATAACTAATAACACTGTTAAGTACAGAGGTCAATGGAAACCGAGTGGATAATGATAATCTACATGGAACTCTAAGTCATACAGTTGTTGTTGAACATCGAACTGTACACACAAGATATACAAGGTGTCCCAGAAAAATTTACCCATGATTAAAACTCTTCCTAAAGAATATTGGTTCGATTATTATTATCTATATTTTGCATAAAGATTTGCATATGTTTTTTGTTCATGTGTCTATTGTTTTGTTTGTCTATAACAGTTTTGTAAACAAACATGGTGTCGAAAGCAAAATATGACCAGATGGTCACTTTGAAAACAGCTGGAGTGAGCAAAAAGGACAGATGAATGTGTGCTGTAAAATGGTGTTCAATACCTGGAAATGATAATTGGAGTCTGCTACTACCTCTAGCAAACCAATTCCTGGTAGGAAACAATCAATTTGTACCAAACAAACTGTTGAAGCTGTGAAGAAGCGAATGAACAAAAATCCCCGCAGGAGTGCAAGAAAAACTGCAAAAGCTCTTGGCATTTCGAAATCTTCAATGTACAGGATTTTTAAAGAGAATTTAAAGCCAACTGCATACAAGAAATGATTCCAGCAGTTAATTTCAGCAGCTTCCAAGAAGAAACGGCTTGACGGGGGTAGTTGAGATGAAGTGTGCCACAAATAAAGTGCTGATCTGGTCTGACTAGAAGATCTTCACTGTGGAGGCAGTTATCAACAGGCAGAATGACAGCCTTTATGCACATAATGCAGGAGACTTGCCTGAAGGTAGCAGGAATCATTTATGCCATCAGAAACCAGCTTCACTCATGATGTGGGCTGCAGTTGCATCTGATGGGTCCAAGTCTCCCTTGATCTTCATTGATGCTGGTGTCAAGGTCAGCAATGTGGAAATGTCGGATGAGTAAATGTTACCTTGGGTCACAAAAACCTTTGGTGACTGTTACATCTTCACTGAAGATAGGCCTCCAGCCTACACATCCAATTTGACATAGAAGTGGTGTAAAGAGCATTTCAGCAGTTTTTGGAAACAGATGGTATGACCTCTCTCAAGTCCAGACATCAATCCCATGAACTTTGCTATCTAGTCTATCTTAGAGAATAATGTTTCTGTACACTTCTATTCAAATGTGTCAGATCTGAAGAAAACCCTTCTGTCTTCATGGGTCAAGTTGGATGAAGAGGTGGCACAGCACTCTTGCAACTCAGTGACCACTCATTTGCAGGCTATGGTCAAAATGATATTTGAAATGTAATTACTGCAATGGATTGACAATTTACATTAGAATGTGTGTGCCAAATTTCATTATCCTACCTTAAGTTTAGTTTGAATAATTAAGAAATATCAATTCTTCTGGGACACCCTGTATATTCCAGTGTGGATGATGAGTTCAAAGAAGTTGTGTATGGCCACTTAGTATAGAATACAGAGAAGTCAAAGATAAGTCTGAGTGCAAATAAACATTTAATCTATAATCATTTGTTCCAAAAAGTATATTTCATTTAGGGGCACCCCTCAATTCCCCTATTTCTATAGGGTTATATATCAGACCCAAAAGTGCTGGGCTCCATAAAAGTACTTTTTGGAGCAGACTACCCCCATCACTTTGCCCCAGCTATGTTATTTAAGACAGACAGACAGACAAAGAGACATGGTACTTACCATTATATATTTCCTTAAAAACAAAAGTAACAGTGACAAAGGCCACCAAAACTACTACCACAAAGATACAAATGGACAACAACCATTTCTCTCTGTGTGTCCAGTTCCGGCCAATGTCCTTCCGGTCAGCAGCAACATGGACTTGTACAAATACAGGGTCTTCGATGATCTTCAGTTCGGTGTTTATCGGTAATTTACAGCTGGCAGAATTCTTGTTCATCTCTTCGCACCTTATTTTCTCCATGGCGTCTTGTTATTCACTGGAATTATTATTCTACCAACAATGATGAGATTTTTTTCTGTGTCTAAGACATGACACTTCATTTTCTTCTTCAGAACATGGTGGCCATCCCTCATAACTGGGCAATCCACAGGTGAGACGCAGACTTTCCTGAAAATGAGAAAGAGAGAGGTTCAGAAAATAATCAGTCCCGCTGCGCAGCACCTTGGGTAAGTGTCTTTTAGTATAGCTTTGGGCTGACCTCTGCCTTGTGAGTGAATCTGGCAGATGGAAACTGTGCAGAAGCCTGTCACATAATTATATAAGTGCAGGTGTGGCTTTGTAGCAAGAAGTTTGCTTTCCAACCACATGGTTTTTTTATTCAGTCCTACTGTGTGACACCTTGGGTAAGTATCTTCTACTATAACTCCACAAGCCTTATGAATGGATTTGGTAGATGGAAACTGAAAGAAGCCTATCATATGTGTATATATATATGTGTGTGTGTGTATGTTACTATCTCCTTGCTTTGAAATTACATGATAGTTGCTACTGTCTTCCAAATGTTGTATTTTGTTTCCAGTCTTCTGTTAAAAAATGTCTGGTCATGGAGAAATATTATCTTATTTGGAAACATGTGATGGCAGCTGGATGAAGAAAATCTATCTCAACAAATTCCATCTGGGTAATGCAAGCATAGAAAAGTGGATGTTAAAATGATGATGATATATGTGTGTGTGTTTGTGTTTGATACTTCACCCCCCCCCCACCACTAACCAGAGTTGGTTTGTTTACTGATGGAATAAGTACCAGACTTGAGACAAAAGAAAAGAAACAAAACAAAAACAAAATGGAGTCACATTAAAACCCCAACCGCTTATCTAGGATTATGTAACAACGATCTGTTGAGATGACCTAAGACCACATTAAAGCAGCATCCACTTATCTAGGATAGTGTGGCTTGTGGATATTGTTAAACACTCAGATATCTTTGACTATGCTAGAGCACTGCCTATTTATTTACAACAAGTTGAAATAAACTAGGACCACAATAAAGCACTGCCAGGACTTTGCAGCTGCTGTAATGCTTTCAGATATCCTAGATTAGTTTCTAGCCTTTTCAACTTACATAAGACAATGTGGCTGCTGCTCTTACAGATTCAGATATGCTATACCTCAGTAAAGCAGCGTCCACTTACCTAGGGCAACATGGCTGCTTCCAAGCAAGGTAATATTTCTCCATAACCTTATGTAGAATATTGGAAATGAATAACACTCATTTATAACGTGATGTCAAAGCAAGTGGACACACACACACACACACACACACACACACACACACACACACACACACACACATGTATATGGCTGGTTTCCACTTACCAAATCTACCCACAAGGCTTTGGTTGGCCTGGGACTATAGTAAA
>NC_142953.1:15852807-15867807 GCF_046866305.1 Octopus bimaculoides
TGGCAGTATATTGGATAGATATTATCCCTTAGTTGGTTGGATTCAGAACCCCTAACTTTCTTGGATTTATATATATATATATATGTATATATATATATATATATATATATATATATATACAGGTTTGGCCAAAAGTCACCTGACAGTAAATCAAAACTATTTAATCCCAAGATTTATTTATGTTTAACAACTGAATGAATTTAATAAAAATATCTAAATATGAAACCTCATGAAAATTATCCAAACTTCTTGAGCAACACCATTTTTCCAAATGAATAAATAAAATTGAATATTAAGTATTTCTGGAATTTTTATTTACTGTCAGGCGACTTTTGGCCAACCTTGTGTTGTGTATATACTCTTTTACTTGGTTCAGTCATTTGATTGCGGCCATGCTGGAGCACCACCTTTAGTCAAGCAAATCGACCCCAGGACTTATTCTTTGTAAGCCTAGTACTTATTCTATTGGTCTCTTTTGCCGAACTGCTAAGTTACGGGGACGTAAACAGACCAGCATTGTTGTCAATGCGATGTTGTGGTGACAAACACAAACACACAAACACCCAGACATACATATACATGTATACGACAGGCTTCTTTCAGTTTCCGTCTACCAAATCCACTCACAAGGCTTTGGTCGGCCCGAGGCTATAGTAGAAGACACTTGCCCAAGGTGCCACGCAGTGGGACTGACCCCTGAACCATGTGGTTGGTAAATGAGCTACTTACCACACTGCCACTTCTGCGCCTATATATATATATATATATATATATATATATATATATATATGGAAATAAAAAGTGTATTCCCACGCAGCAAAAAAATATAGGAAAATTTGTTTTGGAGTTTGAAAATGTAACTGAATCTGAAAAATGTGTAGTCCATGGTTGTCACCAGGAAACAAATCGACCACAGCACTAAACTTTGCCAAACCAAAAATGTATTCTTTGACCAAAAACATATTCTTTGACCAAAAACATCCACAAGAAAAGAGTAAGACGTCAAATTGATAACCAATCTAAAATTAGAGCCTTTCCTGTAAAACCATAAATGTACTAAAAGATAGCAGACAAAGTATCTTCTGATTCGAACCAAGCCGTGAAAGGTTAAGAGACAGCAAACTCAGACTGAGATTGTAAAAAGAACTACACGCACCATGATAAAAATTGTAAAAAAAAAAAAAAAAAACCTTTTCTTTCTCTCTTCACTTATTTTAAAAACTCAATATGGCTGAACTTTCAATAATGTACATCTGTTATGATCTTTGCCGAACATTGACATTGCTACTATTATCTGTCGCTGTGAAATTCATTGAAATTTCTGTGAACATTTGAATACTTGGTTTAAACACGTTTGTCCAGTTTTAACATTGTAATTTTAAACTCTCCTAAAACCCCACCTTTTTCATATATATATATATATATATATATATATATATATATATATTTGTACCGTTGATAACCAAATAATTGTCAAAACTTGTTTGGTATGTGAATAGATCTATTTAAAAACGACTGCATGTTTTTCAGATTCAGGTGTACTTTCAAACAGCAAAACAAATTATATATATATATATATATATATATATATATAATAAAAGAAGGAAAATGCTCACAGTTTAGATAGTTTCAATATATTTTTTAACATATTTTATAAGTGAAAGAATATTGTGTTTGTTGACCAGTTTCACTTTTGCTAATCATGACATAGAAATTATTGTAATTTTGTATTTTATTAAGAAGATTTTAGTCCATGTTCTTGATGGAAGTTTATGAATGAAACAAGTAGAAAAATCTAGTGGGAGGTAATTGGTGATCGTTATCATTCGGGACAGGGGAGGTAATTGCTCATATTTTGGGTGGGGATATAAAGTTATATAGTCCAATATAAAGGTATACAAAATTGTCTAAAAACAAATAGAAGTGTATAAGACTGTATGTATATATATATAGTCCTATACAGTTCTATTTGTTTCTAGACAGTTCTGTATACCTTTATACAACTCTATATACTTCAACATTATTCAGTATAATTCTCTATAATTGTTTGACATTGTAGCAGTAGTGGTAGCAGTGACAGTAGTGATTGCAGTGGTGGTGGTGGTGACAAGAGGTGGTGACAGGAGTCAAAATAAACCACTCCAGTATATCCTCACAGTGGCAACAATTTACAAACGGAAATAAGGAAATGATTACTCTACTTGTAATGTGTATGTATGCATACATATTTACAAACACATATTTATATATGTTTATATGTATGTGTGTGTGTGTGTGTGTGTGTGTGTGTGTGTATAAAGAGAGAGAGAGAGGCTTGTAAACAGTTTGCTTTTACAAGTACTATTGATAAAAAACTGCATACTGGACACCAGTAGCTTTCTGGGGTCATCAAGAGAGAATGCACATCATTTTAGGGCCTTCCTCTTGATGGCTTTACAGTCTACTGCCCCATCCCTGATATGATCCCCCACTTCACCTTGCCTACAATACCAGCTGACTAGTATTTGATCTTCAGCCCTTCATTTCAGGACCACCAGCTCCATTTGAATTTGTCGAGTCATTCAGGTCTGACTTGCCATATAAGGCAAACAGCTACATCACTTTTCTAACCAGGTTTCATTGTCATTTCATTTGTTCAGCCATGTACAATGGCTGGCCCTCTTAACTGCTCACTGAATTTCTTTCAAGCTGGTGTTAGCATGTTGCTGTACCTTGATTGCCTACAACTGTCCATTAAGTCTAGTTCCAATAAAAATTCTGCATCCGATTTGTGTAGTAAAGTGTACTGTGCATCAACTAGTGTCTTTAATTTTCTTGTATCACCTCATAATGCTTGTCTTTCCTAATTGAGCATTATGAAGTGCTACTATATCTTTTAACTTTTACTTGTTTCTGTCATTTTATTGTAGCCATGCTGGGACACCAACATGAAGGGTTTTAGTCGAACAAATCAACCCCAGGGCTTATATTTTTTTACGCCTAACACTTATTCTATCAGTCTCTTTTGTCAAACTGCTAAGTTACAGGGATGTAAACCCACCAACACTGGCTGTCAAGCAGTGGAGGGGAACAAACACAGAAACAAAGACATGTACATATACACACATATACACCCATACATTCATTCATTTATTCCGTACACCAAATCCATTCACAAGACTTTGGTTGGCCTGAGGCTATAGTAGAAGACACTTATTTAAGGTTCCACACAGTAGAGGCTGAACTCAGACCCATGTGGTTAGGAAGCAAACTTCCTACCACACAGCCATGTCTGTGCTTATAGGTATAAAGTTTTTATAAAAAAATTCTTCATACAGTCACAATATTCGAAGAAAGACTTAAGTTAAAAGCTATTAATTATATAAAAAAACAACTTTAAAAAACTGATTGCAACAAATCTTATGGAAGGAAGTTTATATATATATATATATATATAGGGGTTGCTGAAAAGTTCTTGGCTTTGGACAAAAGAAAATACAGGAGGATCAGTTTAATTATGATTTTAGTCAACATATTCCCCTCTTGCTTATTGCAGTGGTCCTTCGGATTTTCTAAGCTCTATAAAAGAACTTGGAAGATTGGGCCTCTAACCAGGCCTTTTGTGATACCCTTAAAGCCAGAAACTTTTCAGCACCCGCTCATATATATATATATATATATATATATATATATATATATATATATATATATATGTATATATATATATATTCTTTGATTCTTTTATTTGTTTCAGTCATTTGACTGCGGCCATGCTAGAGCACCACCTTTAGTCGAACAAGTCAATCCCAGAATTTATTCTTTGTAAGCCTAGTACTTATTCTATCAGTCTCTTTTTCTGAACCATGAGGTTACAGGCACGTAAACACACCAACATCGGTTGTCAAGCGATGGTGGGGAGGGGACAGCCACACAAACAGACACACACACATATACAACAGGTATCTTTCAGTTTCTGTCTACTAAATCCGCTCACAAGGCTTTGGTCGGCCTGAGGCTATAGTAGAAGACACTTGCCCAAGGTGCCACGCAGTGGGACTGAACCTGGAACCATGTGGTTGGTAAGCAAGCTACTTGTTACACAGCCACTCCTGCAATACACACACACACACTTTTCAGCATCCCCCCTCATATATATGTATGAGGGGTTGCTGAATACACACACACACACACACACACACAGGAGCATTTTCAACACACTAGTAAACATGCAAAAGCTTTCGTGATGGTGAATCCAAAATGTAATCTTTCTGTTATTTGTATTGCTTCTTGCTTGACTACCCCTGGCTCTTGTTCAGTTTTTAATTGCTTGTTAAGTACTTCAAGTGACTATTACTTGTGATAGAATAGTTAGTATGGTCATTGTGGAGCCTATGTGTGTGTCTAATTGTCTGTGGGGGAAAATAGTTATATTTAAATTAGGTATATCATTGGTCACACTATAATTGAACTGCAGATATATGTATGTATGCATGAATAAATGAATATTTTCTGAGAAGCTCCTTTCTCACTATTGTGTTATAATCTACCTCACATATGCAACCTGCATACATGGCTGGACACAACACATGGTGGTTAGTAGATTTTGTCAAAAGGAGATGATGCTATATTCAAAGGTCTGCTTCAATCAGTGTTAAAACCTTTGTCACCTCTGTTTATTTTCCTTTCAAGTAGCGCTGGACTAACCATAAAATAAGCATGTGCTTAGGGCATCAAGGGAGGTAGGGGGTGCTACAGAAATGGTAAAGGGTTCATAGCACAAAAGAAATCACTTTAAACTTCCTAAAATAATATTCAAAGTGGTTTATACGATTTGGAAATATAACACAATGCTTTTGTGAGTGTATCTTTGTGTTTGTCTTGTAGTGACGCACAAAGAAGCCAGCACCATTTTGAAACAGTGAGATCTCACCTGCATCCATTGCCATACGTGAGACAAAAATGAGATCTCGCCTGCAATCATTATTTAAGGAAAAGACAACAACATTTTCCCTCTCATTCTTCTCACGCTGCTGCCAAGCAAAACTTTGAAGCTAGGAGCTCACAGCAGACTTTTGTCCCACTGTGATACCACATGCATTGTCTCCAGAGGTTATTGAACCTCATGTGTATGGGAGAGAGGGCTAAATACGCACTGCTGTAAAGATGGTTACTGAAAGCAAACCTCTTGTATGAAGCACCTGTGAATAAATGGTTATTGAATTTACTTCACCTGAGAACTTCATTCTTCGTATTTCTAGTTCCTTGAATCAACAGAATAATTACAATGGAAGATGAAGTTACCCCAAAAGTATTATAAAAGCCTTACTTCCATTATAAAATGGTGACCCCGACGTGATGCTTATTATGGCTCGGTTTTTCTGGCCTAATATGTGCTGGATGATCACTGCTTGGGCATGCTCTTGTGTGAAATGCCAGCATTCTAAAATCCACAGGCACATTTGCGCTCCTCTTGGACAGTTTTCTCTACTGGAGACTCACTTTCGCCATGTCCACATTGATCTGGTAGGACCATCACCTGTCAGTCACGGTTTCTCTTACATATTGACCTGTGTTGATCGTTTCTTTTGTTGGCCTGAAGCCATTCCAATAGTGGACATTTCCTCTGAGTCAGTTGCTCAAGCTTTCATTTCTGATTGGATTGCTCGTTTTGGTGTTCCAGCTAAGATAACCACTGACCATGGACGTCAGTTCGAAGCTTCCTTATTTCGTGAATTATCACGAATCCTAGGTGTTCATCACATTTGTACAACCAGCTACCATCCAGCTTCCAACGGGATGGTCAAACACTTTCATAAGCAACTGAAGACCGCTCTATGCGCCACTCCTGATCCGCAGTCTTGGACAGAATTCCTGCTTATCGTTCTTCTTGGTTGTTGCACTGCCATTAAGACAGACTTAGGTCGCTCCTCTGCCGAACTCCTTTATGGTACCGCCTTGGCACTTCCTGGTACAATGTTAGCACCAGCCAATTCATCGCATCCTGATCCAATGTTGTATGACACCAGACTTCGCTTGTATTTCTCAGGTCTTTCACCAATGTATCTGATGAAAGTAGCATTAGTTTTCTAGGTTATTCAATTCTGCTAAACTGACCACTGGTCTGATTGAGTAAACCTGTCATCAAAGAATCTGTAATGACTACAGGAAACAGCCGTTAGCCAAATTTACTACCATAAACTTATGTTTAATAAAAAATTATTTATTTATTATTATTTGTCTTAACGTCCGCTTTCCATGCTAGTATGGGTTGGACGATTTGACTGAGGACTGGTGAAACCAGATGGCTACACCAGACTCCAATCTGATTTGGCAGAGTTTCTACAGATGGATACCCTTCCTAACGCCAACCACTCAGAGAGTGTAGTGGGTGCTTTTACGTGCCACCGGCAAGAAGGCCAGTCAGGCGGTACTGGCAACGGCCATGCTCAAAATGGTGTATTTTACGTGCCACCCACACAAGAGCCAGTCCAGGGGCACTGGCAACGATCTCGCTTGAAAGTCCTTACACATGCTGTGGGCACAAGTGCCAGAAAGGCGACGCTGGGCACAGGCGCCATCACGATTTCGCTTTCGCTTGCCCCAACAGGTCTTCGCAAGCCAAGTTTCGTGTCCAATGAAGGAGACGATGTTGGCATGGGTGCCAACTTATTTACCTAAGTTTTAACATTTTGAAATAGTCACCATGTGGTCCCAACATTCCTACCACTTTTGGAATCCAGTCTAGTTTTCCATAAGTGAGTTGAAGACCTGTGATCTGCTCTGGATCTTGATAATGGTGTTTTAAAACAGCAACCTTTGAGCTGAAATTTTATCTTAGGGAAGAAGTGGAGGTGCATAGGTACTAAATCTGGCGAATAGGGTGGTGTGGAAGTGATACCATGTTGTTTTTGGTGAGAAAACTCATGAGTGAGGAAAGCTCGGTGACAGGGTGCATTGTCATGATGAAGAATCCAGTTCTTTGTCCTCCACAGATCTGGTTGCTTTTGCCGAATGTCCTCTCTCAAATGCTTCAAAGTGTCGCAGTAGAACTCTCAACTGATGGTCTGGCCCTGGGGGACAAATTCTTGATGCACAATACTGTGGATGTAAAAAAAAAAAAATGATGAGCATGCTCTTGATTGAACTTCTGCTCTGTTGTGCCTTCTGTGGTCGTGGAAATGATGGGCTCTTCCATCATGACTACTGCTGCTTCGTCTCAAAGTTGTACTTAAAGTCCCAAATCTCATCACTGGTGATGATCCTCGACATGAAGGATGGGTCATCAGCGGCACACTGAATCAGCAATATTATTGATTGTCCTCCGACGATTGTCCTCATGCACAAGCTGATGAATTTTCTCCACATTTCTGAGGGGATCGCTTGTGGTAGGTCTTCCAGGTTGCTCATTGTCTTCCAAGGATGTTCTTCAACTTTTGAAGCACCCATTCCACTCGAAACATTGTGTATGACCCATTGCTTGTTGCTGTAAGCTTGCCAAAGCATGCTCAATGTCTTTGTAGCAGACTTCCAAAGTTTAACGCAAAGTTTCATGCTGGCTCTTTGTTCCAACTTCCTGTCTGTGACAAAATTGCAGACCACAGCATACATGTAATCACAAATTTCACAATTCGTGAAGTAAACACAGCAATGTCACTCGGCACACTGCCTCATGAAGGTCATTGCTAGCTCTCACTGTATGCTGCCATCTGTTGGTGTGCTACAGAACTAGTTCAGGAACTTTTTGATATCAGGCAAAGAACTAGGGTCAGTATAATTGTATAATGGAATAATACTCTTCAAGGCAGTGCTCCAGCATGGCCTCACATATATGATTTAAAAGGGTGAAAGAACAAAAGAAATTACACACTTGCACACACAACCAAATATACATGTATGCATTCAAACATAGACACACACAAATTGCCTTTAAACACACGAAGAAGAGTGATAGATTGATAAATAAATAGAGGGAAATGCTGATAGAGGGAGAGATAGATAGATAGATAGATAGATAGATAGATAGATGGAGAGATGAAGACATAGAGGGAGGGATAGGTAGACAGATATATTAATAGATATCCAAGGCAGTGCCTCATCATGGTCACAGTCCGATGGCTGAAACAAGTAAAAAATAGAAGATATAAATAGCTAAACAGACAGGTGGATAAGTAGATAGATTGATAGATATGTAGATAAACAGAAACAGATAGATGGACAGTTATGTAAGCAGAGATAGATAGATAGATAGACATAGAGATACAGAGAGAGGGAGAGGTAGCATAGAAGATTATTTAGTGAAATGAAGTCAAAGAAGAAAATGAAAGCTGGAATCCATATTGGAATGGTAGGATGACTTTGAAAAGATCATTAATGTTTGATTTAAGGAATGGATAGTGAAGAGGTTTCACTGGAGAAGCAGGAACAGTCATAAACACACAGATTGGAATAAATATGGTGAGAAAATAGGGTGTGTGGTGGTGGTGGTATTATTACAAGAATTTGGATTTCTCTTTTGATCAGAGATTTTGGAATTGAATTGGAAGTGGATGAGGGAGGAAGAGAGAGAAGGAAGAGGAGACGCAAGAGAAGAAGAATGTGAAGAAAAAAGAAGAGGTAGAGGAAAAATAGAAGAATATGAAGATAAAAGAAAGGAAGGCAAATATGAAGAAGAAAAAAAAGAAGTAGGAGGAAAAGGTGAAGAAGAAGAAGCAAGATATAAAGACAGCAGAGGAGGAAGGGATGGGTGGTTAGAAATAATCTACAAAATAAAACTGAAATTGTTCCAATGTTTTAAAATGGCAGCCAATAATCGTTAATTGGAGACAATAAAATAACAAAAAGAAGAGAAAAATGGTAACAACAAGTGATTTCAAGAAATTTAATGAAACTTTTTCAAAAATGTCAAAATGTAATGAAAAATAAAAATAGATTTAGAAGAAAATTGATTGGAACGAATTATTGATTGATGTCTTTTATTATTTTGTTAGAATACTCAAATTTCACTTGATTTCAATGTGTGTGGTGTGGTGTGTGTGTGTGTGTGTGTGTGTGTGTGTGTGTGTGTGTGTGTGTGTGTGTGTGTGTAAATATGTGTATTTACATTTGTGTGTGTGTATATAAGCATATATAAATATGCATATGTTTGAACATATATTATGATTTGAATGTAAATATATGTGTGTATATGTATGAGTTTTTGTGTGTATTTACATTGGTGTGTGTGTGTGTGTGTGTGTGTGTCTGTGTACATATATATATCAGTGTATATAAATATGTTTGTATATGTGTTGGCATACATGTATGTGTATAGTATAGTGTATGTATATATATATATATATATATATATATATATATAGGTATGTGTATTTGTGTGTGCATGTAAATAGGTGTATATGTGTATTTGTACATGTGTATAAGTGTGTGTAAATATGTGTGAAAAAATCACAGAAAACTATAAAATCTAAAAGTAAAAAAAATCATTTTTATTGCTGTGAAATAGAATTTTATTGGTCGAAAATAGAATTTAGTGCCTATGAAATATGATTTAGTGGTTGTGAAATATACTATTGCCGGGAAATATAATATAGTGCCTGTGAAATATAATCTTATTGGTTGGAAATAGAATTTAGTGCCTGTAAAATATTATACTATTGCCGGGAAATATAATTTAGTACCTGTGAAATATAATCTTGCTGCTGTGAAATATAATTTTGCTCCTGTGAAATAGAATTTTATTGGTTGGAAATAGAATTTAGTGCCTAGGAAATATGATTTTGTGGTTGTGAAATATGGAAATATTGCCGGGAAATATAATTTAGTGCCTGTGAAATATAATCTTGCTGATGTGAAATATAATTTTGCTCCTGTGAAATAAGGTTTTGTTGCTATCAAATGTAATTTTATTGTTGTTAAATATAATTTTGAATTTTAAAATTGAATTTGGAGTTGGTGGGAGGAGACAAAAACAAGAACAGAAAAAAATTAAGAGAAAAGTAATAAATAAAAAAAAAACTGCTTTAATGTGTAATGTTTGTTAAATGGAGCAGTTTTTATTGGTAAATAGAGATTTGAAGGAGATGGAGGAAGGGTGGGTGGGTTGGTGTGTTTGATGGATTAACAATTATGGTGTTGATGGTGGTGGTGACGACGGCATGAAGGTAATGGTGGTGGTGAAGGTGAGGAGGTGGTGATGGTGTTGGTGATAATTGTGATGACGATGAGGGTGGGGATGCAATTACTGCTGCTGCTCATGATGATTGTGATGTTGATGGTGATGACTGTGTGATTGTGGTGATGACAAATGCCATGATAATGATGATGATGGTGTGAAGTTATTTAAACAATTTCTTCATATAATATTTTATTTTCCAACTTTATTCTTCTGAGGAAAACATGGAAAATTAAAAATAGAACATTTCATGGCTTAATCATTGAATAGTGATGGCGATGACGGTAGCTGCAATAATAGTTGTGATGGTGGTGGCAGTGGTGGTGGTGGTGGTGGTGGTGGTGGTGGTGGTGGTGGTGGTGGTGGTGGTGGTGGCAGTGGTGGTGGTGGTGGTGGTAGGGTAGTAGCTGTGGTGAGGTTGGTAGTGATATTTGTAGTAGTGTTGGGTAGTGGTGGTGGCTGTGCTGGTGGTCATTGTAATGGCATTGGTGGTAGTTGTTGTGGTGATGGTGGTGGTGATAGCATGAGTGGAGTGCTGAAAGTGGGAACATGCATAAAAAAGAGAACTTCCCCTACCCCAGCAGACCCAACAGAAGAACCAGCCATTGACAATGACGGCTGTATAGTCAAAGATGTAATTAAATATTTGAAGTTAAGTAAATCATCTGAACCATCAGATATTGTTACTGTAAAATATTAAATGCACTTCAGCATTCACTAAACATATTTGAATGTATTGCTTGATTGGGCATTGACACACTAAAGTTTCAATGAAGTTAGTGGAAGCCTACAAGATTATCTGCCATCTTTCCAACAACTTTGACCATCTTTTTAAATTCAATATCTCTATATCACCTGTGGACCTGCTTCATCATCATCATCATCCAGTGTTTTAAATTTGGGTTTTGTTCCTGTTAACGGAGGTGACTGGATCTACCTCAATGACATAGCAACTGAAGCAGGCAGATGCAGCGCGCCTCAATCTTTGGGCTGGCTGGCTGGTGCCCATTCTCCCTTGCTAATCATGAGGCTTTTTTGGAGCTGGATTTTCTATGGGGAGCATGCCCTTGCTTACCCCCAAGCTCAGTTTCTAGACATGAGTGGTCCTGAGACCATTTAAGAAACTAGCTCAGGAAGGCAGGGATGCTACTCCCCAAGGCCCCTTTCAGAGCTCCCCTACTTAAAATCAAAAACCAGTCCAGCATCTAAGGCACTCAGAAACATTTCTCATACTCAGAACTATCAAAGCATAGAATAAACTCACCACATTAGTTGTTAGCTGTTAGGATATGGCATCTTTTCAAAAATCCCATGCTTCCTGAAATTTTCCACCCTTACTCCTGATAGGCCTAGGCATCCTTTCCTCTTTATGGTTCTTCATTTTAATGTCACTTGTGTTTTATATGTATTTTTGGCTTTCATTGCTGTCTTTCATAACTTGACTTATTGCTGTTTGCTGTCTCCTCTTTCACCCTTTTCCAATAAGTTATTCGATATCTGAGCAATGAATACAATAAGCTTACTGTTATTACCTCCACCTTAACAAAAGCAGAGGTATTGTTTTCAGTGGTGTTTGTTTGTTTGTCTGTGGACAAGATATCTCAAGAACCGCTAAACAGATTTGGATGAAACTTTCAGGGATGTTTGGCCTTGTGACTGGCACGAACTGATTAGATTTTGGGATCAATCCGGTACCAGATAAGAATTCTGGATTATTTTTCCTGTTTTTTTTTTACTTAATTTTTGAGAGCAGTCAAGTTCATTTTTAGTATTCTCATTTGTGAGAGCAGTCAAGTTTATTTCAGATATTCTCATTTTAAAACTCATCTCTGGCTGATCGTTGAGTGGACGTTGGTGTTGTCTTGGCGGAGGTTTGCATTCTCTGAGTGCTCTTGTTACCTCCGCTTTAACGAAGGTGGAGATATTGTTTTCAGCCGTATTTGTTTGTTTGTCCATGGACAAAATATCTCAAGAACTACTGGATGGATTTGGATAAAACTTTCAGGGATGTTTGGCCTTGTGACTGACATGAATGATTACATTTTGGGATCGATTCAGTACCTGACAAGGATTCTGGATTATTTTTCATCTTTTCTTTATTTTACATGTATATGTAAAGTTTCCCATAGTTCTCTTGTAGACACACACATCCACACATATACTCACACATTTTCAGCGTTGAACATTACCATCCGATTTCCATTGTACACACTCACACTCACGCAAACATACCTCTCTTTTACACATGCTTATACTCACACTTTAAACGCCATTTATCGGCTTTTCACTCCTTCCTTTATTATTCATCTATCACCCCTTCCTTTCTCATTCATACGATGCTCTCTTTACCATTTATCTCCTCTGCCTTCACCTTTCACTCCGGCCCTATTTTATATATATATATATATATATATATATATATATATAAGTGTGAACTTATAACTCACTATAATATCGACGTTTTTATATCTTATTATGTGTATATTTTGTACTTATTTTACTTAAATATTTTTTTAAATGCCTATGTATTTAAATATAATATTTTTAGATATTTCCGGGCTTATAAAAATATGTATATGTCTATATGCTTGTATCTTATTAGTACTTCTGTTATGTTGAGCTTTATGCCGCTTTATTAATGTCGAAGTAAGTGTGCATATATATTGTATATTCTGCCGGATAATAGGTCATGTCCCTCTAGTTTTCTACTCATATTGCCTCCTCTCAAATTATATATATATATATATATATATATATATATATATATATATATATATATATATATATATATATATATATATATATATATGCATACAAATATACAAATATATAAAAAGAAATGCTCATTATTATATTAGGAGATTATACATACATTTTAACACTTTACAGTATACTTATACATATATATATATATATATATATATATATATATATACATAATTCTATACATCAATCTAAAACAACAGGATTACTAAAGGAAAACTGGAATTTAAGAGAAGAGAAAACCAAAAGCTCTCATGATATTCATTGAAGGATTTTCTTTCAGATATCCTCATTTTAAAAATCATCTCCAGTTTACCGTTGAGGGGATGTTGGTGTTGTGTTGGCAGAGTTTTGCGCTCTCTGAGTCTTCTTGTTATTATTATTAAGTTAGTGAGCTGGCAGAATCATTAACATGCTGGACAAAATGCTTAGCTGTATTTCATGTCATTACATTATGAGTTCAAATTCCGCTGGAGTCAACTTTGCCTTTCATTCTTTCAGAGTCAATAAATTAAGTACCAGTCAACTGGAGTTGATATAATCAACTAACCTCCCTCCCACAAAATTTCTGGCCTTGTTCTTATAGGAGAAAGGGTTATTATGGTGGCAGTGAGTAGGCAGAATTTTTCACATGTTGGACAAAATCTTTGGTGATATTTCTTCCAGCTCTTTACATTCTGAATTCAAATTCCACCCAGGTCAACCTTGTCTGTAATCTTTACTGTTGAGTATCAGTTGAGTACTGGGGTTAATGTAAATAACTTCCCCTTCCCCTCAAAATCTTTGCCTCACACCAAAATTAGAAAGAATTATTATTACCATTTTGCAAAGTATTACATACAGCAGTGACTTGCAAGTAGAAGAGAAGGGTGTCGTACCCAGTGACTGGTGTATCATCATCATCATCATCATCAAGAAGGGAAATAAAGGTGCACATGAAAGAAGCATCTACTGAAGCATTAAGCTGAACAGAATTAGCCCAGATGAGATGCAGAACAAGCTTCTGGCAAGACTAATGTTGATCCTCTATTTCTGACGAGATAACTACAAGAGAAGTTTTAGCTCAGACCAAGCTAGTGAGTCTGGTATTTGTTGTCTTGGAAAAGGCTTTGAGAGGGTATCATGCTTTATAGCCGGGGGGGGGGGGGTCACGGCAAAAACTAAGAGTTGATTAATGGTTTGCGAGATTTGTGCAAGCCATGTACAAAAGTGTTGTTACGAAGGTGAGAGTCACTCAAGAGTTGAGTGAGGAATTCCTATTGTAGATTGGAGTACAGCATAACAGAAACATTTAACTCTTTTGTCATTGTATGACTGTTGAAATATGTTGCTTTTGTAGCAATTAAGTTTGAAAATAATTATGTATTTAGTTAAATAACTTTATCATTATTAAGCTGGTGTTTGGAGCATAAATTAGCAAAACAATTTGATGGTTTTAATTGAGATCACTAAACCTATTATTACTTTATTTCTATTGAAGTACACTGCGTTTATTTCAATTAATTTTGAAAATAATGACGTATTTATTAAAATAACTTTGTCTGACATTTGGAAGATAAATCAACATAAAATTTTGATGGAAGGTTTTCATTTAAATCACTTTAAACAAAAAGGTTGTATCATATAATCAAGGACAGCCCCAGTGTGGTTGGTACTAAAAGGGTTAAGACTGGTTAACCTTGGAAACTTCTACATAGTAATGACGTATTTCTTTCTCAAAGCTGAATTGATCAAAGATTTAGAGAAGAAATTCAAAACTTGGAAGCAAAATCTAGAAATGCGAGGCCTCAAAGCAAACCTGGCAAAGACAAAAGTTTTGAGCTATCAGGAGACAAAACTGGACCTTACTTCCATTAGGAAGTGGCCACATCTGATGATGTGGCCTCTTCCTAATGTATAAAGGGAGTTGGTAGGAATGTTGTAATGTATGGTGTACTCAGTGTAATGTATAGTCACAGGAGAAATGTTGTGGGATCACAGGCAAGGGTGATAGAAAAGGTTCATTTCTTATTTGGCAGATTGTACTGCGGGCAGTTACTTGGATGAAGTGGAGCATGTTGTAATGGGGTGGGGGGTACGAAGGAGGGAAA
>NC_142953.1:15872807-15880307 GCF_046866305.1 Octopus bimaculoides
GCTGAGTGGTAAGAAGCTTGCTTCCCAACCACATGGTTCCAAGTTCAGTCCCACTGTGTGGCACCTTGGGCAACTGTCTTCTACTATAGCCTCAGGCTGATTAAAGCCTTGTGAGTGGATTTGGTAGACGGAAACTGAAAGAAGCCGTTGTATATATTAATATACGTATGAGTGTGTGTATATATATATATATATATATATATATATATATATATATATATATATATATATATATGTATGTATCTATGTGTGTATGTTTTTGTGTCTGTGCCCCCCCCCCCCGCTTGACAACTGGTGTTGGTATGTTTACATCCCTCTAACATAACGGTTCAGCAAAAAAGACCAATAGAATAAGTACTAGACTTAAGAACAAGTCTTGGGGTCAATTTGTTTGACTAAAACCCTTCAAGGCAGTGCTCCAGCATGGCCACAGTTAAATGTCTGAAATAAGTAAAGGAGCAAAAGAAAGAATATATGTTTTGGTCTCATTTCTCAGCAGCTGTTTTTGGTTGCAGGTGCCATTAGAATGGAAATAATATCATTGTTAAAGGTGCAAAATTGCGTTTGACCGTTTGGTCGATAACTGATGAGCAGTTAGTGTTTGTTTTCTGTTTTGGTCTTGCATTTATTATGTTTTTAATTTCATCATCATCATTTAACGTCCGCTTTCCATGCTAGCATGGGTTGGACGATTTGACTGAGGACTGGCGAACCAGATGGCTACATCAGACTCCAATCTGATTTGGCAGAGTTTCTACAGCTGGATGCCCTTCCTAATGCAAACCACTCCAAGAGTGTAGTGGGTGCTTTTACATGCCACCGGTACGATGGCCAGTCAGTCAGTACTGGCAACGGCCACGCTCGTACATATATGTACATATATGTACATATATGTACATATATGCTCACATATCATTTGTATTATATATATATATATATATATATATATATATATATATATATATATATATACCGGAATAAGCACATAAATGCGAAACAAGGTGGAAAAATAGTACTCGAATACCAGAGGCAGAGTAATATGCTTTATTGAAAAGCAGCAAAAATATCACAAAAACTGTTACACAGAGTTTCACGTTCCCGTCCGATGAACAGGAACGTGAAAATCTGCAAAGTAGAAACAGTACTGTACTGCATATTTTTTTAAAATTAATTTTATAATTTGTGTATATTTATTTTATTATAAATGCAAAACAATACCACGGAGGAATCGATATAAGCTTAGATAATGAACCATGATAGGTGAACAGCGATAGGTGAACTGTGATATGGTGAGGGATTATTGTGTGTATATCTTTATATATAGATAGATAGATAAGTAGATTGTGCACGCACTTGGTAGTTTCTGTCTATCAAATCCAGTCATTGTAAAGGAGTGTCACTATCACACCAGTTGTGTCATTCATCTCCAATCTTTTGTGAAAATATCTGGTTATGGGAAAATATTACCTGCTTGGAAAGAGGTGGAAGTTCGCCAAGAAGGGCATCTGGCTGTAGAAAATCTATTTCCATGAATTCTATGTGACCCATGTTAGCTTGGAAAAGTAGATGTTAAGACGGTAGTGATGATAATAACGATCATGGTAGTGGTGATAATGATGAATTGCATGAATGCAGCGTGGAGAGGAAAGAAACCCCAAGCTATATTGCATTGGACTATCAATGCAAAGGCCTTGAGTTCAACTCCATCGCAGGTGCCTCTTGCCTTTTAACTTTTATTTGTTTCAGTCATTGGACTGTAGCCATCCTGGGGCTCTGCTTTGTAATGTTTAGTCAAACAAATCAACCCTAGTACATATTTTCTTTTTAAGTGTGGTACTCATTCTGTCAGCTTCCTTTTCCAAACTGCTAAGTTACAGGGATGTAAACACTCTAACACTGGTTGTCAAGCAATGGTGTGAGAGACAAACTCAAACACACCTATACACATTCATATATATATGTATGCATATATTCTTGACTGGTGCTTTCGGGTGATTTCAGCCCCTGTCAGTACATATGTATACAATTGTGTTTTAACTACAGCATTAGAGCTTTTTAGCTCTTATTTCTAGCAATGTAGGTGCTCTAACATCCTAGTCATATTTAATGACAATTACAGTTTTCTTTTTTGGTAAAACATTGCACACTGCTGTCTATATTAAATTATTATATATCATCATCATCAGCATCATCGTTTAATGTCTGCTTTCCATGCTGGCATGAGTTGGACTGTTTGACTGAGAACTGGCAAGATAGGAGGATGCACCAGGCTCCAATCTGATTTGGCAATGTTTCTACAGCTGGATGCCCTTCCTAACACCAATCACTTCGAGAGTGTAGTGGGTGCTTTTTATGTGCCACTAGCACAGGAGCCAGTCAGGTGGCACTGGCATTGGCCATGCTCGAATGGTGCTTTTTATGTGCCACCGGCATGGGTGCTAGTCAGGGGGCACTTGCATCTGCCCCACTCAAAAAGGGTTTTTTTTATGTGCCTCAACTACGATTTCACTTGGTTCAACAGGTCTTCACAAGCATGCCATATCATGCAACGATTGAAGGGTGCTTTTAAACGGGCCAGTTATGTGACACTGGCATCAGCCATGACTACAATCTCACTTGGCTTACTGGGTTTTCTCAAGCATGGCATGTCTCCAAAGGTCATGGTCACTTGTCATTGCATCTGTGAGGCCCAATGTTTGAAGGTCGTACTTCATCACTTCATCCCATGTCTTCTTGGGTCTACCTCTACCACAGGTTCCCTCCACAGTTAGAGATCAACACTTCTTTACACAGCTGCCCTCATCCATATGCATTACACGACCATACCAGCACAGTTGTCTTTTTTACACACCACATCTGATTCCTTTTATGCTTAACTTTTATCTCAAGATGCTTACACTCTGTCGAACATGCTCACTGACATTGCACGTCCAGCAAAGTATACTGGCTTCGTTTCTTTCAAGCCTATGCATGTCCTTGGCTGTCACAGCCCATGTTTCACTGCCATATAGCATAGTTGTTTGTACACAGGCAGCATACAATCTGCCTTTCACTCTGAGAGAGAGGCTCTTTGTTGCCAGCAGGGGTAGGAGCTCTCTGAACTTTGCCCAGCCTATTCTTATTCTCACAGCTATGCTCTTGGACCATCCCCTTCCACTATTAACTTGGTCACTTAGATAACAGAAGCTATCCACTACCTCTAGTTTGTCCCCCTGACAGTTGATGGAGTCTATTTTCTGCACATTTTCAGCATCTATTGTACCTGTGCATGTTCCATGTACAAAAGCTAGTTTCCCTGTTAATCTTCCTCTGATTTTGCTGCACCTCTTATGTGTCCAAAGCTTACACTGGGTGCATTCTATGGAGTTTCTACCTACGCCTTTTCTACAGATCAAGCAGAGCCATCTATCTGAAGGGATTTGTGATTTGTCTGCTTTCCTACTTACTATGACTTTGGTTTTTGCTAGGTTAATTCTAAGGCTCTTTGATTCTAGACCTTCCTTCCACACCTGGAACTTTTTCTCTAGTTCTGGTAGTGATTCAGCAATTAGAGCATCAGCTGAATCAGCATAGAGGAGCTACCAGTGGTAGTCTGTCTTAAATTCCTCTGTTATTGCCTGGACTATGATGAACAAGAGAGGACTATGATGAACAAGAGAGGACTATGATGAACAAAAGAAAGCTGAGCACTGCTCCTTGATAAACCCCTACTTGTACTCTGAATTCTTTGCTGTACTCATTGTCAACCCTCACCTTACTGGTATCCTCCCTGTACATGGCTTGTATAGTTCTCATCAACCACTTGTCTGTACCTAGTTTCTGCATTGACCACCAGATAAGTGGTTGGAGGACCCTGTCAAAGGCTTTCTCCATGTCAACAAAGGCCAAGTACAGAGGTTTATCCTTGGCTAGGTATTTCTCCTGCAGCTGTCTTACCAGAAATATAGCATCAGTGATGATTCTCCCTGGCACAAAACCAAACTGCATCTCATCTAGGCTGACTCTCTCCCTAATTAGTTAAGCTATGACTCTCTCTCTAACTTTTATCACCTGATTCAACAATTTGATACCTCTGTAATTATATATATGTATGTATTTGTATATATGATGGGCGTTTCTACATTTTCTCTCCACTAAATTCACTCACAAGGAATTGGTTGGCCTGGAGCCATAATAGAAGACACTTACGCAAGTGGAACTGAACCTGAAACCATGTGGTTGCAGAGTGAGCTTCTTAACCACAGAGCCATGCTAGCACTTCTGTATTTATTTTTTCATGACTTAGAGAAAAGGAAGTGTTCATGGCCCTTTTTCCTGGATTTCTAAAACTGGTGTGTGTGTATGTGGAGGGGAGGGTGTAATGGAGTTAGCTATCCTTGGGAGACTCACTTTGGATGTTCACAATAGAACTAACCCTTCTTAAGAGCCAGGTGGTGGTGTTAGAAAGAAAACACGCAAAATAAGACACTCCTACTCTTCTGCACAAGAAAACAGACAGAAAAACAAGTTGTATGTGTGTGTGTGTGGGGGGGGGGCATTTGGGGAATGAAGTGAGATATAAGACACTGGGAAAAGATACACCAACATGAAGTCGTACAAGTAATTTTATAAACTAGATTTTTATTGTTTCACTCAGCTTTTCTGCTTGTTAGTTAAAATTTTAATGTGTGTGTGTGTGTGTGTATCTGTTTCTGAATGTGTGTGTGTGTTTGTGTATCTGTTTCTGAATGTGTGTCTGTGAGTACATATAAGTGTGGGTGTGTCTGAGTGTGTTGCTTTATATGCGTTTGTATGTATGTACGTGTATAAATATGTAACAGTGAGTGTGTGTGGGTGTGTGATGCATGTAAGTGAGTGTGCATTTATTTGATTGAATGTATGGCTCTGTGTGAATCTGTGTTTATCTGTGTGTGTGTGTGTGTGTGTGTGTGTCTGTATGCATGTATGTGTATACATGTGTGTGTGTGTGTGTGTGTTATCTTCAATAGATGATATTCTATCAGCAATTGAAAATTGTTCAATTATCACAACCATTCCAACTCAATTTCTCATCTCCAAACATCATTTATTTTTTTTATAATGCCTATTTTTCAATTTTGTGTCTTTCTACTGAAATAATTTTACAGTTTTCTATTAAGGAAATCAAATATATCTCACACACTCATACTCATACACATATCGACATATATGCATGCGTGTGTGTATGTATAAGAGCGAGTGTGTTTACATATGTGTGTGTAGATAACACATATACACACAAATATCAGTATCTATACATGTGTGTGAGTGCATGTGTATAGTTATGCACATACATACATATATACATACAAGTGTGTGTGTGTGTATGCGTGTGTAAAAATGTGTATGTGTATATATATATATATATATATATATATATAATCTGTATGTATATGTACATATGTATGTCTAGGCATATTCTGCATTATGGAATCTTATTTCCCTTCGTTTCCTGAAGTTAAAGAGAAGATACATCTTGCATTATGGAGCTTCATGTTAATACAAGATTTTCATAAATATAACAGCATTGCTCTCATAAAAGGGATGCCAACATATATATATCTATCTATCTATATATATATATATATATATATATATATATATATATATATATATATGTATGTATGTATGTATGTATGTATGTATGTATGTATGTATGTATGTATGTATACGCACACACACACACACACACGTTTCTTATTTATATATTGTACACTTCTTTGATTTTTATTGCTTTATATGTCTACACTTTTTTAGTCATGTGCTTTCACTCTGTTTTGTTTCGCAAGTTACAAGTTGTTCCCAACAGTGCAGGTGCCACAACACATGTATCACCATTAATGTGTGCATGGTACATGGTGTGAGTAAGCTGTACCTATTGAATTATGAGTAAAATCCACCTGATGAGCCTCTATACAGTTCAGTCGAAGCTATAGAAAATGACATTTTCTCAAGATGCCATGAAGTAGGATAAAACTGGAGACATCATGGCTGAAAGGCAAACTTCTTAACCACCCACCCTTGTGCACCTACAATACATACACATAGTCAGTCACACACACATGCATGCGCATGCATTGTATGTTTGTATGATCCAAAGATCCTGGTGTAGGAAGCTGGTAAGCCTCAATCATGTATACAGCTAGGATAGATGACAAAAGATGGACAATATATGATAAAAAGAGTTTATTAACCACTGTAAATTACACATTTTGTCCCATATGGAAATCAATGGAAATTTCAATAAGCTGATAGTTGCCATACAACTTACAGTTTAGCAACTGAAGTTGTTAGAAATGTGAATAAAAATTCAAGCTTGTAAGGAATGGTAAAGTTAAATAAAGACTACAAATGTTTCATAGCTAAAACAATATTTGTTACATAACTTGTAACAGATGTAAAATTTGCTCAGCTAATCTTCAGGTCTTATTACTTTCAAGTTGTTCATAAGTTGTGTAACAAACATTGCTTTACCTATGAAACATTTGAAGTCTTTATCTATCTTCTCCATTCCTTTCATTCTTAGACTTTTACACACATATATGTGTATATACGTACACACACAAATCTATCTCTGTCTGTTTATATAGATACACACACAAATACACAAATACCTACATATTTATAAACTATATATATATATATATATGTGTGTGTGTATGTGTACATATAGGTGATATATATATATATGTATGTTTGTATCATCATCATCATCCTCGTCGTTTAACGTCCGCTTTCCATGCTAGCATGGGTTGGACAATTTGACTGAGGACTGGTGAAACCAGATGGCTACACCAGGCTCCAATCTGATTTGGCAGAGTTTCTACAGCTGGATGCCCTTCCTAACGCCAACCACTCCAGAAATAATTATATATTTCATTGTTGTTATTGATAGATAACCCAACAACGATATGACAATGCTTAAATAGTGGAAAAGAAAGAGGATGATGGTTAAGATGTGTCAGAGCATACTCTTAAGTCACAGCAATGTGATCATAAGAGAAGCAATATGGGAGGGTAAGTTCGTTCATGGGAATATGAGAGGAGAGTGGCACATGGGGATAGAGTTGGGTGTTGAGAGAAATGCAGTGAGTGAAAACTTATGAATATCAATTGCTGTTTCAGAAGTTTCAAAATGGTAGTTGTGATCTCTGGAAGATGAACCACAATGAATAATGAATATTTGAGAGAAATAGTTGAGTCTTTTCCTTGTCAAAGCATCAGAGATTCTCCACAGAAACTTGGAATGAGACAATCAAGCACAGCTGTTTGGACACTGAAGATTTGGCATCGCTGACTGGACATTCAGCCTGTTTTAGTGACAGAGGCACGTCTCTCACTCTCTTTCTCTCACAGATAGAAAGAGAGAGAGAGAGGGAGAGACATTACAATTTGTTAATTGAACACAATTGATACAAACACTTACCCTCCCCTCATACTCAGGGAAAGAAATACGCTCACACTCATACAAACAGAGAGAGG